>NC_090651.1:324942534-325230034 GCF_040937935.1 Hyperolius riggenbachi | reverse complement strand
GGGTCTAATCTGATGGGTAACAGTGACAGGTGGTGATAGGGGGTGATTGATGGGTGATTGATGGGTAATTAGTGGGTGTTTAGAGGAGAGAATAGATGTAAACACTGCGCTTGGGTGGTGATCTGATGTCGGACCTGCGGGCGATCTATTGGTGTGGGTGGGTGATCAGATTGCCCGCAAGGGGCAGGTTAGGGGCTGATTGATGGGTGGCAGTGCCAGGGGGTGATTGATGGGTGGCAGTGACAGGGGGTGATTGATGGGTGATTGACAGGTGATCAGTGGGTTATTACAGGGAATAACAGATGTAAATATTGCACTGGCGAATTGATAAGGGGGGGTCTGAGGGCAATCTGAGCGTGTGGGCGGGTGATTGGGTGCCCGCAAGGGGCAGATTAGGGTCTAATCTGATGGGTAACAGTGACAGGTGGTGATAGGGGGTGATTGATGGGTGATTGATGGGTAATTAGTGGGTGTTTAGAGGAGAGAAGAGATGTAAACACTGCATTTGGGAGGTGATCTGATGTCGGATCTGCAGGCGATCTATTGGTGTGGGTGGGTGATCAGATTGCCCGCAAGGGGCAGGTTAGGGGCTGATTGATGGGTGGCAGTGACAGGAGGTGATTGACAGGTGATTGACGGGTGATTGACAGGTGATTGACAGGTGATCAGGGGGGATAGATGCATACAGTACACGGGGGGGGGGGGGGTCTGGGGAGAATCTGAGGGGTGGGTGGGTGATCAGGAGGGAGTAGGGGGCAGATTAGGGACTAAAAAAAAAAAGCGTTGACAGATAGTGACAGGGAGTGATTGATGGGTGATTAGGGGGGTGATTGGGTGCAAACAGTGGTCTGGGGGGTGGGCAGGGGGGGGGGTCTGAGGGGTGCTGTGGGCGATCAGGGGGCAGGGGGGGGGAATCAGTGTGCTTGGGTGCAGACTAGGGTGGCTGCAGCCTGCCCTGGTGGTCCCTCGGACACTGGGACCACCAGGGCAGGAGGCAGCCAGTATAATAGGCTTTGTATACATTACAAAGCCTATTATACACTTTCCGTGCGGCGATCGGGCAGCTAGTAACCCGCCGGCGCTTCCGAACGGCCGGCGGGTTACAGCGAGCGGTGGGCGGAGACAGTCCCCGGCGGCTGATCGCGTCACAAATGACGCGATCGCCGCATAGCCACTCCCGCAGCCGTCCCCGCCGATGGGCGTATTGCGGTCGTTTGGGCCCGGACTTTGCCGCCGCCCATCGGCTGGGGGCGGTCCTTAAGTAGTTAAACTGGCTACAGTCAGTCACTAAGTGACCAGGGTTCAAGTTCACTAAAGGGGCGGAGCCACAAACAACCAATCAGATTTCTTTGCTGGATAAACTGCTTCCATTCACACAATTTTGATGCCAGGAACCCAAAAGCTCAAAATCCGGTCATTGAGTGACTGTGTGTCAAGGTTACAAAGAGTGGGTGGAGTCAAAAACAGATTTCCCTGGGAAAATGTAAACTGCAGCCCTTCTTCACTGGTAATGACAGGGTTCTATGACTGGGATTAATATTCAGAAGAGTAGGTGGAGCCTAAAACAGCCAATCAAAATTTACCTGGTGATTTTCAACCGGAATATTAAAATTGCTGCCATTTTTGCACTGTTAATGGCACAAGCCTTAAACCTGATACAGTTGGTCATTGGGTCACTGGGGTTAAAATTCAGAGAAAAAGAGGGCGGAGCAACAAACAGCCAATCAGATTTGTTTCATTTTACTGGGAAAATACAACTGATTGATGCCAAAGACCCCAAAGCTCCCAAACTTGGTCATTGAATGGCTGTGTGTCAAGGTTAAAAAAGGGGGGCAGAGCCAAAAACAAATTTCACTGGGAAAATATAAACTTCAACCATTCTTACACTGTTAATGGCAAGGCTCTCAAACTTTGCCCAGATGGTCACTGTGTGACTGGGATTAATATTCAGGGAAGTGGGTGGAGCCTATAATAGCCAATCAAAATTCACCTGTTGATTTTCAAGGGGAATATTTAAATTGCTGCAATTTTTACACTGTTAATAGCAGATGCCTCAAACCTGCTACAGTTGGTCATTGGGTGACTGGGGTTCAAATGCTGGAGAGGGGCAGAGCCACAAACAGCTAATCTGATTTGTTTAATTTCTACGGGAATATACAAATTATTGATGCCAAGGACCCCAAAGCTCTGAAACTTGGTCAGTGAGTGTTTGTGTGTTAGGGTTAGAAAAAGTGGGTGGAGCAAACATCAGCCAAATACATACCCGGGCAACGCCAGGTCATCAGCTAGTGCAAAAAAGTGAGCACTTCCTGGTAGATCAGGATAGTGTTTCCATTGACATCTAGTGTCGAAAAGTAAAATTACATAAACACACTATAAATATATAATTAAAAATTAATCCCTTCCACAGGCTGTGTCATGAGGGTATATTACTGTTATTTTAGTACGTAAGGGCTTTTAATTATTGTACAGACACAAAAACAGAAAAATCACACCTATATTTCCAAATAACATATTGTCGCCATACATTATACTAGAAACAATGTTTAAATATTACGGAAAAATAAAACGGGCAAATAAGCATTGCTTATTTTAAAACTATAGGGGATGGAATTTCAACAATAGTGTATTTTTTCATTTTTTCTTGTTTTTTCCCTATAAAATGCAGAAAAATTAAAGTAATTACTGAAAACAAGTATCGCCCACAAAATCCTAATTTATGGCAAAAAAAAGAATGACTGCAGAGCAGGGAACAGAGGCTGGGGCTGCAGGATATTCGCAGGAACGAGGTGAGGTGAGAGAGGCTGCTTGCAGGGACGGGTTTTAAGCGATCTGGCCATGGGGAAGGGTGGGTGAGCTGGCTGGTAGAGAACATATAATTCTATATTCGCGAAGTTTCTCAAAAAATGTGCGAACTAGCTGTTCGCAGCGAGCTCGATAGACTTGTACGGCAGACGAACGGCTGCCGACTTTAACGGTTAATAGCAAAGGCACCTTACATGCTAGAAACACCAAATTTGGAGGGTATGTGGACAGAGACGAATACAAAAGGAAAAAAATTCAAAAAGACCTTATAGTTTTTGAGAAAATCGATTTTAAAGTTTCAAAGGAAAAAAGTATACAATTAAAGGGACTCCGAGGAGTGCCTGTGGGTATGCCTTTAAGCATACCCACAACTAATTAATGATATCCTCACACCTACCAGCATGATGTTTGTAATTATATCCCCCCGGGTTCCTTGTATTTCATTGCATTGTGCTGAATGGAGCTGCCGACTTTGGGGAAAAGTTTCCCTGTGTAATACAAGTAACTATGGAAAGATGCATACCATTTTGAAGCTCTCTTTCTCCTCTTTCCAACGATATATAAACCGCCGTCCTACGCCTTTTATTTGTCGTTATTTTTGCGATCGAAATCACGACTGCCGCGATTTCGATCGCGAAAATAGCGAAAACTAAAAGGCGTAGGGTGGCGGTTTATATATCGTTGGAAAGAGGAGAAAGAGAGCTTTAAAATGGTATGCATCTTTCCATAGTTACTGCACTGTTCGGAGTCCCTTTAAATGCGGGAAATGCTAGATAGATAATGAAGCAAACATAACGGTAGGGTAAATTTACATATATCAAAAGAAAGAGTAATTAATTTCCTGACAGAGTTTCCAGGGGGTCCATACACAGGGGTCCATACCTGCCAGGATCTCTCCTGTAGCATGTTCTGTTGCTTGCAGTGGAGCTGCAACTGGGCAGTTCTGACTTGTCTGCTTGCATGCGGTTGCTCATTCGCAGTGAGTCTTATTGTCATTTGCAATCACTCTGCAGTTCAGAGCAGTTCAGAATGCTGTCAGGATTCCTCCTATGGTTTGCTACAGTTGAGCTGCAGCCAGATAGTCCTGGATTTCCTACATGCATGTTGTTGCATAGTACTGCATGCATTTGTTATGATAGTCTTTCAGCCAGCAAATGGTAATCAAGCCAGCTCAGGATTGAATGATTACCATTCAGCTGTGTGGAAATTTGCAAGCCTGCATCCATTGGCTGATGCCGGCATAAAACTCTGCCTCCCATTTCAGACTCTGCCCGACATAGCGGTCAGTACGCTGGTCTGCTGGGCCAGGGCCGGGCCGAGGCATAGGCTGGAGAGGCTCCAGCCTCAAGGCGCAGTGTAGGAGGGGGCGCACAATTCATTCAGCTGTCATTCGTAATTGTGTTTGAAGCAGAAATAAATAAGAAAAGGGGATACATGGCAGTGACTGCAATCCAGATAACTAGATATTAAGGTGTTGGGGAGGTTGTGGGCCCTGTGGCCCTCTTAGTCTAATAGCAATCAGTGTGTGACAGCTGGGGTGGGAGGGATGGAGGGGCGCACTTTGGTGTCTCAGCCATGGGTGCTGGGGGACCTTGTCCCAGCTCTGTGCTGGGCACTTTGTTACTCTGTAATAGATCTGTTATAGTAGTTCAATGCAACCTTATTACTTGTGCTTTAGCTAGTTTCTTGATAAATATATATGCAGACTTGTTAATATATATTATTATCCGTTAGTTGAGCTGTTTGTTATTTTTCTGTATTATTGTGAATTGCCTTGTTTCCATGCCTGATGGACATTCGCTGCATCCATGGTGGGTCAGTGAAGTCCACTATCCTTCCTAATGGCTTGAATTCTGCCATCACCACGTTAGTGACTGGTAGTATTCCTGCTGCTCTAGTTTCTGGGAACGTAACTATAGGTTGCGGTTGCTATTAGTTATGTTCTTTCCTGTAGTCTTGCCTGTGTAGATGCTTGCTTGTGACTGGTTGTTAACCTGTTTGCTCTGCTTCTGTGGGCGTGACTGTGAGCTGCAGTTGCTACTAGTTACGCTCCAATCTATAGTCCTGTCTTGTACCTGTCTGAATGCTTGCTATCGCTAGGGCTATCCATAAGGGGAAAAGATATCTAAATGGGGGGTGAAATGTTTACTGGGGCACATCTGGGTAACTGGGAGGGGGGTAAACTAATAATGGGGGGAAATCTGGAGATCCTGGGGGGCATACCCTACTACTGGGGGCACATCTGGCTGTAATGTGCAGAAGGTAAGTAAAACTAAATTTCTTTTTTTGGCCTCAAATCAGGAAGTAGTAAGAGTAAGCTGCAGACTGAGGAGCCCGGTGGCAAGTGATCATCCCATGGAACCCAGAAGGAGGTGAATTGTTTCTATTTGTTGCTTCCACCTGTGCTTACTCTGCAGTGAATCAAGGAGCATGGAGGGGGGCCCCAGAGAGAGTGAGTGAGGGAGAAGTCGGGCCCCCTCCCCATGGCTGAGTGCCAGTGTGGCCACGGCTCCCCCTCCATCACCTATATTTGGGGCACTTATATACTTTTGCTGTATTGATACCACTTCACAAATCATATCTAGCCTGCACTGCTGCACTATCTGTAGCACAGCTATTAAGCACTTCTTAATCTGCAGCAGTTTAGGGATGGATTTGCACTTTTCTTAACTGTAGTGTAGTTCTAGAAATTCATAATAAAAATGCTGCTATTACGTAGGATTTAAGAAGTTTCTCATTATCATGCAGAACAGTCTCCCTGCTGGTTAGAACTGTTTAAAGGATACCAGAACCGAACGGTTCTGGTAAAAAGGATTGCAGCACTGTGTAGGTTGTAAACGGCACATACCAGCAGCCACTCCTCCTGCCCCCCTCCATCTGCCACCATTCTTAGTGTATACATCCCGGTGTGCGGCAACTTGATTGAACTTTGACCTGGACATACTGCGCCCTGTGTGCGCAGTATGTCCTTCCCTCTTCACTTCTGGCCGGCGCATAGTGCGAGGCTCAGAAGCATGCTGACCCCTCAGTGCTGCGTGTGCACACCACTAAACCAAGCGTCACATGATTAGCACACCGGGATGTATACACTAAGAACGGCGGCAGACGGAGGGGAGCAGGAGGAGTGGCTGGTATGTGCTGTTTACAACCTACACAGTGCTGCTATCATGTTTACCAGAACCGTTCGGTTCTGGTATCCTTTAAGAAGAAGAAACTGTCGGTAATGCTTTAATTAATCTGTCTCATAGAAACTTATTATAAGGTGCTACATTCTAATTAGTGAGGCTCAAATCCGATCCGGGAGACACCCAGATAGTTGCTATCCGGATTTCTCCTAGTACACCTGTCCGGCCCTCGGCGCCTCCCACGATGCGGTCCAGGTGCATTACGTGACTACAAACACTTCCTCCTTCAACCCGGAAGGAGGAAGTGTTTGTAGTCACGTGACCGCCACATGGACCGCATCGTGGGAGGCGCCGAGGGACGGACGTAGAAGATTGAAAAGCACAGGTTTACTGGGTGAAATCCGGATAGCAACTATTGTTATAGTATTCTCTAACAGTTCCCCCATTATAGTGTCCACCCCCCATTGACAGGGCGGGGCAAAAGCAGAGGCTGGATAGGCTGCAGGCTCTGGGCACAGAGCTGCGAGTGGAGGGGGTCCCACATTCTATCCTCTCTCCCTCTCCTCAGGCCCCCTAAATCTGTATCACTAGTAATATATTCTAAGACCAGCAAAAAAAACCTGCTTCAATAAACCCTCTGTTCACCTCATTCTGCAGCTACTACTCTGTCTTCTTCCTCTAGGTGTCAGTGGTTCTGCATGTGAATGTGATTTCCATACAGTATACTGATTTAACTGAAAAAGTGATTCTGATCATCTGACTCTATGGCCCACATGCAATTACGGTAACTTTTTCTCCTTAGTTTTCTCTATGCTGATATTTTTACAACGTGTCAATAAAATGCCTTTAAAACCACCAACAAGCAAGAAAATCTAAAAAAAAAAATAACTTTCATAGTACTTTTTCAGCTACTTTTTGTGTCACTTTTTACAATTGCAAAATTCTGAAAAAATTAAAAAGTATTTCCTAGGAGAAAGTCAGGAGAAAAAGTGAATCGAATAAGGGTCTACATGTGTAAATACAAAAACAGAGCTACTAGTTTCTAGAGCTGGCATCTTATGAAATATCAGAGCAAAATTATCAGATATGTTTGGCTTAAAGAGACTCCGTAACAAAAATTTCATCCTGTTTTTTATCATCCTACAAGTTCCAAAAGCTATTCTAATGTGCTCTGGCTTACTGCAGCACGTTCTACTATCACCATCTCTGTAATAAATCAACTTATCTCTCTCTTGTCAGACTTGTCAGCCTGTGTCTGGAAGGCTGCCAAGTTCTTCAGTGTTGTGGTTCTGTGATGCATCTCCCCCCTCCAGGCCCCTCTCTGCACACTGCCTGTGTATTATTTAGATTAGGACAGCTTCTCTCTTATCTTTTACAAGCTGGATAAATCCTCCTCTGAGCTGGCTGGGCTTTCACATACTGAGGAATTACAAACAGGCAGAGCTGTCTGCACTCTGCAGGAAGAAACAGCCTGTCACTTCAGTGGAAGATAGCTGCAGGGGGAAAGAAACACACAAATGATCTCTTGAGATTCAAAAGGAATGGTGTATACAGCCTGCTTGTGTATGAATGTATTTTCTATGTGTGGACATACTGTACATCAACCTACTTCCTGTTTTGGTGGCCATTTTCTTTGTTTATAAACAAACTTTTTAAAACTGTTTTTAACCTGGTGGCACAACACACCCAAGAAGTACTGGGTCAATCTAGAACAAACATTTAGTACATGCAAGCTAGCAAATCTACTCCAGCTACCATGGGCAGATTTACCCTTATGCATAAGCCCACACCCCACGATCAAACAAACATTATCCTCTTGGGAATTTGTTAAAAAAAATCCGCCCATAGGGCCCCAAAGTACCACTAAGACCAAACTACATATCACAGCACTCACAATGACCATAGCGAACCTAAACTTAAAGGCATGGATCAAATCCGGTATATCTCATTTAGAAGACATCACAGTAGGGAATCAAATACAATCATTTGATTTTCTAAAATGGAAGTACAAACTTACTGATGACGAGCTCTACACGTATCTCCAAATCGAACATCTATTGAAAACCCATAACCCGTCTACTTTAACTATTCCCCAAGAAATATGGAACTTCCTCTCCACAGCAAAACCTAATCCTAAAGGAGGAATCTCCTTCTGGTATAAATATATTAACACTAAGAACTCCTTTTCCTTCACAAATAGTATAAAAAGCTGGGAACAAGACTTACAAATAAAAATTCCCCCCTGAAGATCTAATAAGAGCATTATACCAAATAAAAAAACTTTCCAAATGCACAAGCCATTTAGAGACTTATAAAAAAATCTTATACAGGTGGTACCTTACACCCCATATCATGGCGAAAATTTCCCCTCAGTCTTCCTCAAAATGCTGGAGAGGATGCCCTCAATCGGGTACACTTCTACACATTATATGGGATTGCCCCAAACTAACACCCTACTGGAAGCAGATCTTCCAAATTATATCAACAATAGCAAATAGACAAATCCCCCCAAATCCCTCTCTTGCCATCTTCCTTATAAATCTAGACCAGTTCAACCCAAATATAAGATTGGGTATTACGCATATCATATGTGCAGCTAAACACCTTTTAGTAACCAACTGGAAACAACCCCATATCCCCACCTGGCAGCAAGTGACCAATCTAGTAGACTATAATCTAAAGCTGGAACACCTAGGGAGAAAAAGGAATGACCAAAATGTCTGGCAATATGACTGGACCTTCGACTGGAAACAAATTATAGATTCACACGCATAGTGGTTCTTACATATGATACCACAGGAAACCAGGATCCCGCCACGACCACATAAGCTCAGCTCTAGAGCAATGTAGGCCCTGTCAACCCCCCCCCCCCCCCCCCTCCCAGGCGTACCCTCTTAGTCGCCCCTCCGCCAACTACAGACTTGACTAACAGATCAGATGGGCACATCCAAGTCTACCTGATTAAATCAGGATAGTGATTTGGTTCCCTGCCCTGCCAATAAAGTACTACCGCCACAGATCCATAACAGAGATAAGTTCGTTAATTTTGTACCTAGCCAGCAAGGACTACCTTGCCTCTACCAAAGTTTAAGGAATTTTGCGTCAACAATGACTACACTTGGTTTTTCTTCTTCTCTTTATAGGTTTACCGTTAGAACTTTTAATTAAATCAGACTAAGTCGGTATGGTTAAGCAATTGTTACTATTTCAGATGTAATGCTGTGTATAAGTTGGATATTCAGTCCCGCCACTAGTAGCGGTTGATGTTTAAGACTCTCATGCCGTCTAAGATGTAAATGGTTAAAATCTCAATAAAAACTATTGTCAAAAAAAACAACAACTGTTTTTAACCACTTTTAATGCGGCGAGGAGCGGCGAAATTGTGACAGAGGGTAATAGGACATGTCCCCTAACGCACTGGTATGTTTACTTTTGTGCGATTTTAACAATACAGATTCTCTTTAAAGAGAAACCGGAATTGAACTTCATCCCAATCAGTAGCTGATACCCCGTTTAACATGAGAAATCTATTCCTTTTCTCAAATGGATCATCAGGGGGCTCTATATATGGCTTATATTGTGGTGAAACCCCTCCCACAAGAAACTCTGAGGACCATGGTACTCCTTGCAGTTTCCTGTCTGCGAACGTTGTTGCTTTGTGGGAAATATCTGTTTACAGCTGTTTCCAACTGTCAAAAAAGCAAGCAGCAGCTACATCACCTGCCAGCAGTAAAAATGTCAACATTTGATAAATGTCAGAATGTAAATCAGCAATTTAAAAGATTTTACAATGGGCAAGCACTGACTAAATCATTTATACATAATTATTGTAAAAATGAAACACTTTTTTATTACATTATTTTCACTGGAGTTCCTCTTTAAGCAAAATCCGAAGAATCAGAACAGATATATAATAATAGGAAGAATAATTTGACAAAGTTCTGCCCGTAGCTACTATGGACCGTGATCTACCTGTTATTGTGAAATCTATCATTATTATGATTCTCGGAAGGGCCAGTAACACCTAGATTCTTTTTCACAGAGTCCACCATGATGTGAAGACAAGAAATGTTGCTAATGGCACTCTCAGTGATATGTAGACGTCAGTGCTATTAGAGAAAATCCTCTCCAAATTCTCTTCTGGTTTGACAAACTGGGGTGGAACCCACATTACAATTATTGTTAAAATTATCTTATAAAGCACTAACCAACTAGGGGTGTAACGACAAATCAGCAATCAAGAGTGGCCATCATGATCTTCTCATACATAACAAGTGTAGCCACAAAAACACCTGATCTGAAGGATGGACCCCTTTACATCTCTGAGACCCCAGCAGTCACAGGGTCTGCTCCCCTGTAATCACGGCACTAACATATTACACAGCGCTTTACAATAGATAGGGGAGACATTACAGCATTAAACAATGTTACATAAGAATATTATGGAGTAAAACAATAGTACACACAATAGTGATGTAGTTACAATAAACAATGATAAGTGTACAGCTATGTAAGGATAAATATAGCAGATTAAGGTGGCCGTACACTCAGTAGATTAGCAGCAGATAGATCATCAGATAGATTTCTGATCTATCTGATGTGTTTAGGAACATTTTTTACTAGGAACAGATTTCCAATAGATTTCAGTTTGAAATCTATTGAAAATCGATCTAATGGCATATTTTTGCCATCAGATTTCCATTAGGGCCAATGCAAAAGGATAAGCAATCTCAACAGATCGACCTAGATTTTTCAGCCTGCCAGATCGATTGAAAGCAATCAAAATCGATCGAAATTTGCCGCAAATCGATCGATTGGTCAATCGATTTGCAATCGACCAATCGATCGATCGATTTTGATTGATCGGCCAAAAATCGGCTGAGTGTATAAGCCCCTTTAGTCACTGAGTCCATATGGTGGTGGAGAAGACCACACAGGAAACAGGGCCCTGTGAAGAAGGCTTAAAATCTAAGGAGTGGAAGAGGACACATAAGGGGGAGAGGGGAGTATGTACAAGGGAGGGGGTTGGAGCTATGAAGAAAGCGAGTAAGCAATGGTGAACAGATGGATCTTTAAGGCCTACTTGAATGAGTTGAAGTTTGGGACAAGCCTGATGGGAGGGGGAGGGAGTACCATCGGGGTAAGGTGGCTCTGGAGAAGTCCTGGTGCTTCTGAAATGCTCATAGGCTTGAAGGAGTGTTTATTTATCTTTGTATGTGTTAGAGTGGTGCAACTAAATATTTTGAATTAAAAAAATAGTGGTTTTAAAGGCAATTTATTGACAGGTTGTAAAAATATCAGCATAGAGAAAACTAAGGAGAAAAAGTTACCGTAATTGGGCCGTAGAGTCAGATGATCAGAATCACTTTTTATGTTAAAGCGGACTTAAATCAAACATTTTTTTTTCATTCAAAATATTTAGTTGCAGGGGCGTGGCTGGAACGAGGATGTGAGCGGTCGCACCTCTCGGAGCTCTCCACCTCGTAAGCAACCTCAGCTTTTATCCTGCTCTTATCCTGCTGTAATAGGGACTTCAAACCTACCCACAGCTGCTTCCTTACCTCACCGATCACTAGCCGGAGCAAGATGGGTCCGAAGAGGGCAGAAAAAGTCACTGGCCCGATGGATAAGTTCCGCCGTGCAGATCAAGATGGCGGCGGCCCAGCCGGAGAGGAAGACCCTGTTTCCCCATCAGACCAGGTCTCCTCTTCTGAAGCTCAATCTATCCTCGCTGCAATTTCAGCCCTACAAACTTCACTGACTGACACTTTTACTATTAAAATTGAAGAGGTCAAGGTTGACTTGCAACTTCTTCGTCAAGATGTCCGCAACCTCCGTGAACGCGTCTCTGACGCCGAGGCCCGAATTTCTACACTTGAGGACAACTACAAATCTCTTCCATCTGATATGCACACGACGCAAGGTCAAATTAAGACCATTATAGCTCGGCAGGAGGACATGGAGAGCCGCCTACGCAGGTCAAATATACGGCTGGTGGGCCTCCCCGAGAAATCGGAAGGAGACGACCCTTCTCGCTTCCTGGAAGATTTACTCGTTTCGCAGTACATTAGGGATTCCTTCTCCCATGCCTTCTCAGTTGAACGGGCCCACCGTATACCCTCCAAAGTTAACCCGCCTGGGGCTCCTCCGCGCACCTTTATTGCAAAGCTCCTTAACTTCAAGGATCGTGATGCAGTCCTCCGATTATCCTGCGAACAGGGAAACATCAAGTTGGATAATACCTCCATCTCTATATACCCTGATTTTGGAGTGGAAACTCAGAAACAACGCGCCAAATTCCAGGATGCAAAACGCAAGCTAAAGACCCTAGGCCTGCAATACGCCATGCTCTTCCCCGCCCGTCTTAGAGTCATTTCAGATGGCAAGACTTTATTTTTTGAATCTCCCGCTGAAGTTTACGCATGGATTGATAAGAACAAACCACAATCAAGCTTAGAGGGCTGAGACACTTATCATAGCCTTCCTATCTTCAACATGGACGTACGCAATAACCTCCACCATTTTTATTATTACTTGCTGCGTCACCCGGTATGACTTGCCGCTCTGCCGCGGACTATACCCTGCCTCCATGATCTACAGTCGGTAACTATGTGACAGTTTTTGTCTTTACTTCTTCGGAACATTTCACCATTTATATCTTATCTACTAGATCTCCTTTCCCCTCCCTTCCTTGATTGTTTTCTAAATAGTCTGCTATAAAACCCGAGGCACAAGACTTCAGGTTGCTCGCTTGGTGCATAGAGCAAGGCTTTATGCGACACCAAACTTTGATGTCGCACCCACAGTTACTTTTATTTTGTTATGTTCTACTAACATGTTTCCTTCCTAGCTTTTATAGGATACCGCATGTTACATATGCAATGTACACGTTAATATATGTTTTTGGGATAAAGCTCAGGCCCTATGTTTTGGGCTATGTGTAGTGTTGGGCGAACATCTAGATGTTCGGGTTCGGGCCGAACAGGCCGAACATGGCCGCGATGTTCGGGTGTTCGACCCGAACTCCGAACATAATGGAAGTCAATGGGGACCCGAACTTTTGTGGTTTGTAAAGCCTCCTTACATGCTACATACCCCAAATTTACAGGGTATGTGCACCTTGGGAGTGGGTACAAGAGGAAAAAAAAAATTTGCAAAAAGAGCTTATAGTTTTTGAGAAAATCGATTTTAAAGTTTCAAAGGGAAAACTGTCTTTTAAATGCGGGAAATGTCTGTTTTCTTTGCACAGGTAACATGTTTTTTGTCGGCATGCAGTCATAAATGTAATACATATAAGAGGTTCCAGGAAAAGGGACCGGTAACGCTAACCCAGCAGCAGCACACGTGATGGAACAGGAGGAGGCGCAGGAGGAGAAGGCCACGCTTTGTGAGACACAACAACCCCGGCCTTGCATGAGGGCAAGAAGCGTGCGGATAGCATGCTTTGTACCGCCATGCAGTCATAAATGTAATAAAGATAAGAGGTTCCATAAACAGGGACCGGCAACGCTAACCCAGCAGCAGCAGCAGCAGCAGCAGACGTGATGGAACAGGAGCAGGTGCAGGAGGAGAAGGCCACGCTTTGTGAGACACAACAACCCAGGCCTTGCATGAGGGCAAGAAGCGTGCGGATAGCATGCTTTGTACCGCCATGCAGTCATAAATGTAATAAAGATAAGAGGTTCCATAAACAGGGAGCGGCAACGCTAACCCAGCAGCAGCAGCAGACGTGATGGAACAGGAGCAGGCGCAGGAGGAGAAGGCCACGCTTTTTGAGACGCAACCCAGGCCTTGCATGAGGACAAAAAGCGTGCGGATATAGCAATGCTTTTTGCCGCCATGCAGTCATAAATGTAATACAGATGAGAGGTTCAATAAACAGGGACTGGAAATGCTAACCCAGCAGCAGCAGACGTGATGGAACAGGACTAGGAGCAGGCGCAGGAGGAGAAGGCCAAGCTTTTTGAGACACAACAACACAGGCCTTGCATGAGGACAAAAAGCGTGCGGATATAGCAATGCTTTTTGCCGCCATGCAGTCATAAGTGTAATACAGATGAGAGGTTCAATAAACAGGGACCGGAAACGCTAAACCATCCCAGATGTTCATTGGTCATGTTACTTGGTTGGGGTCCTGGAGTGTTGCGTAGTCGTTTCCAATCCAGGATTGATTCATTTTAATTTGAGTCAGACGGTCTGCATTTTCTGTGGAGAGGCGGATACGCCGATCTGTGACGATGCCTCCGGCAGCACTGAAACAGCGTTCCGACATAACGCTGGCTGCCGGGCAAGCCAGCACCTCTATTGCGTACATTGCCAGTTCGTGCCAGGTGTCTAGCTTCGATACCCAATAGTTGAAGGGTGCAGATGGATTGTTAGACACAGCTACGTCATCTGACATGTAGTCCTTGACCATCTTCTCCAGGCGATCGGTGTTGGAGGTGGATCTGCACGCTTGCTGTTCTGTGGGCTGCTGCTGCATGGGTGTCAGAAAATTTTCCCACTCCAAGGACACTGCCGATACCATTCCCTTTTGGGTACTAGCTGCGGCTTGCGTTGTTTGCTGCCCTCCTGGTCGTCCTGGGTTTGCGGAAGTCAGTCTGTCTGCGTACAACTGGCTAGAGGAGGGGGAGGATGTCAATCTCCTCTCTAAAGTCTCCACAAGGGCCTGCTGGTATTCTTCCATTTTGACCTGTCTGACTCTTTCTTCAAGCAGTTTTGGAACATTGTGTTTGTACCGTGGATCCAGAAGGGTATAAACCCAGTAATTGGTGTTGTCCAGAATGCGCACAATGCGTGGGTCACGTTCAATGCAGTCTAGCATGAATTGAGCCATGTGTGCCAGAGTCCTACCAGAATCCTCATCATCCTCTTGTGAGCGTTGTGATAGTTGTTGTGATGCATCATAGTCGTCACCTTCCTCCTGGTCTGCTTCTGCTGACCATTCGCGTTGAATTGTGGAAGTCCAACGTGCACCGCTCTGGCCCTCGTCAGTGGTGGCATGAAATTCCTGCTCCAACTCCAGCTGTTCCTCCTCCTCTTCTTCGTCATAGCTGCTGGGGCCAGCGTTCCCTGAGGCGGATGGCCTGATGTTGGTACCATCACGCTGATCGTTTTCTCCTTCAGATTCCCCCAGTTGCATCATGACAGCTGTTTCCTTGATTTTTAACATCGACCTCTTCAGTAAACACAGCAGTGGTATGGTAATGCTGACTGAAGAGTTGTCACTGCTCACAAGCAACGTGGATTGCTCAAAATTTTGGAGGACTTGGCAGAGGTCCAACATGTTGGCCCAATCGGATCCACAGAAGCTTGGCAGCTGGCCGGATGCGCCTCGGTACTGCGCCGTCATGTACTGGACCACTGCACTCTTCTGCTCGCAAAAGCGGGCTAGCATGTGCAGCGTAGAATTCCAGCGCGTAGGGACATCACACAGCAAGCGATGGTGGGGGAGATTGAAGCGCTCCTGCATCTTGGCGAGTGCCCCCGAAGCAGTACTGGAAGTTCTACAATGTTTGGCCACTCGACGCACCTTCAACAGAAGATCGGCCACGCCTGGGTATGTCCTCAGGAACCGCTGAACTACTAGGTTCATCACGTGCGCCAGGCAAGGGATGTGTGTCAGCTTAGCCAACCTTAAAGCGCGAATGAGATTACTCCCATTATCACACACAACCATGCCCGGTTTCAGGTCCAGCGGTGCCAGCCACAAATCCGTCTGTTCCTTTATTCCCTTCCAAATTTCCTCCCCTGTGTGCTGCTTATCCCCAAGGCAGATTAGCTTCAGCAACGCTTGCTGACGCATGCCAACAGCTGTGCTGCACTGCTTCCACGATCCTACTGCTGCTGGGTTAGCGTTTCCGGATGAGGTACAGCTTTGAGATGCGTTGGAGGAGAAGGAGTCAGAGAGGTAGGTGCTGCTGTTATCCAGTGGGAGGGACGGCGGTGCAGCTGTTTGTGGCGTGGGCAACACCCGTGCCGTAGCAGGTGAGGAATCGCTGCCAGGCTCCACAAGGTTCACCCAGTGCGCGGTAAGGGAGATGTATCGACCCTGGCCGAACGCACTCGTCCAGGTGTCAGTGGTGAGGTGAACCTTGCAGGCAACGGCATTCTTCAAGCTTCGGGTTATTTTGCTGACCACGTGCTCATGCAACTCAGGCACTGCAGAGCGTGCAAAGTGGTAGCGGCTGGGAACCACGTAACGTGGGATGGCCACTGACATCATGCCCTTGAAGCTGTTTGTCTCCACCAATCGATATGGCAGCATTTCGCAGGCCAGAAGCTTGGCTATGCTGGCTGTTACTGCCACGGCCCGGGGGTCATTTGCTGGCAATTTCCTCTTGCGCTCAAACATCTCCGACACAGACAACTGAACCGTAGCGCTGCACACGGAAGGGCTGTTGGTTGTTGTGTTTGAAGAACACTGGGAGACCTCAAGAGCACTACTCCGGAAAGTGACAGTGTCAGCGTCGTCTGATGTTTGTGAATGTTGTGAACCACGCAATGGCTGGGCTACTGCTGCTGCTGAGGCGGGTCTGGTGAACCCAAGGGAGGCAGTGTTGTTTCTGGTACCCTGTCCTGACGCGTTTGCCCAAAGAGTGGGATGTTTGGATAGCATGTGACGGCTCATGCTGGTGGTGGAGAGGTTGTTAATACTTTTCCCCCTGCTCAGGCGGGTCTTGCACACCTTGCAAATCGCCATGGTAACATCCTCAGTGCAGTCTTCAAAGAAAGCCCAGACTTTGGAGCACCTGCCTCCTTGCTGGCGATTTCTGTTTGCTCCTCTTTTGCCTCTCACTTGAACTTCCACGCTTGTGGTGCCTGAAATTGCGCGCCGCCTACCTTGTGGCACAAGGCGAGCTCGTGCAGCAGTGGGTTCTTCAACAGACTCATCTGTGCTGCTGCTACGACGGCGATGTTCTCGTTCACAAACAAAATCTGGGTCTCTGTCCACATTGTCCATACCCTCCTCTTCCATCTCCTCAAACTCGTCATATGTCATTGTGGGCCGCCGCCGTGGAGTAGAGCTCCCCACAACAACCTCTGCGCAGCACACTCCAACGTCGTCTTCCAGATCTTGTCGGCCGACCTCCTGCAATTGCAACCCCTCCTGCCCAAATTGCTCTGGGATTTGGGTTTCCGAGTCCTCTTCGGACTCGCCTTGTATTTCAGTGCGCGGTGCATTTCCCACAGTTAACGGTTGTGAATCCAGGCACAACATTTCTGGCTGTTCCTCCATTGACCTTTGAAAGGTGGAAGTTTGTTGGGCTGGGAATAGCTCCTGCGAATACCCCATTGTGTCCTGAGGTAATTCATCGGACTGGTTATCTGGCAGTTGTGTGCGTGGTGTCGCTGCCGGTTGTGTCAGCTTTGTGCCCACTGGCTCCTTGTAACTGGCTGAGGACTCGGACCTCGTGCGTGATGTGCTGGTGCTGCTTAACCCACTGCTGGACGCTTGAGAGGTCATCCAAGTAATTATCTGGTCCTGTTCTTTTGGATTTGTGAGGGTTGTTGTCCTGGACAACATGGGCGGTATTGAGTGGGTTTTCTTGGGTGCTCCCCTGTGGCCTGTACGTGAACCGTCAGGGGAAACACCTCTTCCCTTGCCCCTCCCTCTTTCACCGGATTTCTTCCTCATTTCACTTATCCTTACAGTACACGCTGACTGGCAGCAGTACAGTGGCAGTACAGAAATGCTATACAGTACCACTATTCCCAGCAGCGACACAGAGCACAATGCTATACAGTGACGGGTGAGCGGTGTACCACTATTCCCAGCAGCGACACAGAGCACAATGCTATACAGTGGCGGGTGAGCGGTGTACCACTATTCCCAGCAGACACAGAACAGTACACAGAATGCTATATAGTGTGGCTGAACGAGCGGTGTACCACTATTCCCAGCAGACACAGAACAGTACACAGAATGCTATATAGTGTGGCTGAACGAGCGGTGTACTACTGTTCCCAGCAGACACAGAACAGTACACAGAATGCTATATAGTGTGGCTGAACGAGCGGTGTACTACTGTTCCCAGCAGACACAGAACAGTACACAGAATGCTATATAGTGTGGCTGAGCGAGCGGTGTACCACTATTCCCAGCAGACACAGAACAGTACACAGAATGCTATATAGTGTGGCTGAACGAGCGTTGTACCACTATTCCCAGCAGACACAGAACAGTACACAGAATGCTATATAGTGTGGCTGAACGAGCGGTGTACCACTATTCCCAGCAGACACAGAACAGTACACAGAATGCTATATAGTGTGGCTGAACGAGCGGTGTACTACTGTTCCCAGCAGACACAGAACAGTACACAGAATGCTATATAGTGTGGCTGAACGAGCGGTGTACTACTGTTCCCAGCAGACACAGAACAGTACACAGAATGCTATATAGTGTGGCTGAACGAGCGGTGTACTACTGTTCCCAGCAGACACAGAACAGTACACAGAATGCTATATAGTGTGGCTGAAAGAGCGGTGTACTACTGTTCCCAGCAGACACAGAACAGTACACAGAATGCTATATAGTGTGGCTGAACGAGCGGTGTACCACTATCCCCAGCAGACACAGAACAGTACACAGAATGCTATATAGTGTGGCTGAACGAGCGGTGTACTACTGTTCCCAGCAGACACAGAACAGTACACAGAATGCTATATAGTGTGGCTGAACGAGCGGTGTACTACTGTTCCCAGCAGACACAGAACAGTACACAGAATGCTATATAGTGTGGCTGAACGAGCGGTGTACTACTGTTCCCAGCAGACACAGAACAGTACACAGAATGCTATATAGTGTGGCTGAACGAGCGGTGTACCACTATTCCCAGCAGACACAGAACAGTACACAGAATGCTATATAGTGTGGCTGAACGAGCGGTGTACTACTGTTCCCAGCAGTGACACACAATGACTGGGGGGGACCCTGGCTAGCGTGGCTGGAGCGCGAACTACCCTGCCTGCCTACCCAAAGCTAAACCCACAGACAAATGGCGGAGATATGACGTGGTTCGGGTATTTATTTACCCGAACCACGTGACCGTTCGGCCAATCAGAGCGCGTTCGGGTCCGAACCACGTGACCCGTTCGGCCAATCACAGCGCTAGCCGAACGTTCGGGGAACGTTCGGCCATGCGCTCTTAGTTCGGCCATGTGGCCGAACGGTTTGGCCGAGCACCGTCAGGTGTTCGGCCGAACTCGAACATCACCCGAACAGGGTGATGTTCTGCAGAACCCGAACAGTGGCGAACACTGTTCGCCCAACACTAGCTATGTGCTGGGTAATACTTTTCAGAGTTACATTAACCCCTTGTCTCTCAGCCGGGACCCCCCTACCCCTTCCCCATACCCCACTGAGCTGCATGGTCTCCCTTTCACTTATATAGTCTTCTAATATGACTACTCTCTCTCGACCCCTTAGCACTTCCCTGTCTTTCTTGACGTGGAATGTTAGGGGCCTACGAGACAGAATTAAGAGAACGGTGGTATTGGAATTTCTACGCAAGCAGCATGTGGATATACTTGCGTTACAGGAGACTCATTTAGATGGTAATCTTCCTATGGCCCTACGTCGTGCCTGGATCGGCTGGTCCTTTCACTCCATGTATACCTCACAGTCTAGGGGTGTATCTCTCTTAATTGCTAAAAGTGCTCAATTTCAATTAATAGATCAAGTCACTGACGATGAGGGCAGATATGTGTTCCTTCACTGCTTGCTGTGCAATGTTCCTACCCTACTTATTGCCATCTATATACCTCCCCCATTTTCTTTTGCTGTAGTGAAACTTGCACTGAATTTTATTGCTCTTTATCCACAGGTACCCTCGATCTGGCTCGGGGACTTTAACTATGTCTTATACCCTAGCACTGATAAAGTCCCCCAGCCGGACACTCCAACTCCTAATGTTCCCAGAGCTACTAAATTGCTAACTCTTATCACGGAGGTATCCCTATATGACACTTGGTCGGTAAAATCCCCTGACACTCCGGCATTCTCATGTTACTCTGCATCGCATAAATCCCACTCTCGCCTGGATTATATCCTTGTATCATCATCCTTACTTGCCAATATACGCAAGGTCTGTTTCCTTCCCTCCCTCATGTCAGATCACTCCCCATACCTTATCCATCTAAATTGGTCCTTTCCTCCTAAGATACCCTTCTGGAGATTGCATCCCTTCTGGCTAACCAAAATAAGTGAGGCAAAATCAACTGAAGAAGCACTATCTTGCTTCTTTGACATACAAGGTCAATCCGCATCAGTTACATCGATATGGGAGGTTTTCAAACAATTTACTAGACAGCACTTTTCCTCTGAAATAAAAAGCATCAAGATCAGTTTTGCTATGATCGAACGTGCTGCTCTCCTAGAGTTACAACAATCCCTATCCGACTTTGCAACCAATCCTTCCCCTTCCTATAATGACTCCTACATGTCTAAACTTGCTGCTTATGAACAGCTCCTTCTAGTTAAGGCAAAGCGAAAAACCCTATTTTCCAAACAAAGAATCTATGAGATGGGTGAGCAATGCGGCGCACTCCTAGCTAAATTATCTAGAGAACTGACTGCCCCACAGGTTACCCTTAAAATAGAAGGCGCAGACGGCTCTGTCCTTTCTTCCCCCCATGATATACTGCAATGCTTTGCCCTTTATTATTATTTCGACATCCCCCTTCTTCCCAGCTCTCCCCTCCCCATATCTGGGGCTCTATGGAACTCCCGCTCCATTTGTAATAAACTGGCCTTTATTCATGATTTGTTTATCTCCAACACTTTCACCTTCCTGGGGCTTACCGAAACATGGATAACTCCATCAGACACAGTGTCTCCAGCTGCTCTATCATATGGTGGTCTAAAATGTAGTCATGCCCCTAGACCTGGCCACAAACAGGGAGGCGGAGTGGGGATCCTCCTCTCTGAACACTGCTCTTTTAAGCCACTCACACCACTGCCCGCACTCTCACTCTCATCCTTTGAAGTTCATGCTGTCCGTCTCTATTCTCCATACCACATCCAGATTGCTGTTATCTACCGCCCGCCTGGCCCAGCCTCTACTTTCATTGATCACTTTTCAGCATGGCTTGCAGGGGCAAACGCAGGATTTTTAAGGGGGGGGGGGTTCCTGAAAGGTCCAGAAGCACGTATGTCCCCGAGTGCTTCCGAATACAGGAGGCTCCATACTGCCCATGCACAAAAGTGCGCTGGCGTATTACGGAGCTGCCTATCTTTGGAAGTACTCAAGGACACGAGTGTTTCTGAGGGCTTCTGGTAGCAGCAAATGTGAACGGGGTACAGCGCTGGAACAACTCCCCGAGAGAGGAACGGGAGATAGACTTAGTTTGGACAATTCAGTGGAATATGCTACATAGTGTCACATAGCGCAAGCGATACCCATATGATGCAGGGATATATGCATCTGCGGAAGATGGCGGCGCTACATAAATACTAAATAATAATATTTTGCCTCACCAGGATTGCATTTTTATTTAGCTTTCCTGTATGACAAGAAGACACAGCCAGCTCTAGGGAAATAGGGAAACAAAGGTGAATGAAGGAGGCTGGTGCACACCAAGAGTGCTTCTGAGCGTTTTTCAAATCAACAGTGATTTGAAAAGCGCTTGACTAATGTTACCCTATGTGGGTGTTCCCACAGCAGCGTTGTGATTTTTTCAAAATCGCAGGTATACTGCATGTAGCATGTTTTTGAGCAATTCATTCAAAAATCGCTCTGAAAATCACTTCACAAAATCACACTCACAAATTGCTAGCGATTGCTATTGTCATTTTGGCGTGCACTAGCCCAGAGAGAGGAGTGGAGAAATTGAGAATAGCCTGAGATGGAGCAGAGAACTTATCTGTATTGCAGTCCCACATCAGACAGGCTACTTGCCAGAAAGAAGCCCTCCTGGAGTCTAGGGACTGTCAAAAACTTTTCAGCTTGTTAAACACCTTACCCACACATGCAGTCATTATAACAATGGGGAGAGACCAGACAGATGTTTGCCCACGGACCCTGAGTCCAGGCAAGCTCTGCATCATGCTGTGCATATTTACCAGCTTGCCTGCACTCTAATTTCATCATGTCGGACACTTCTGTGCTGTGGAGAGTCCAGGACTCCATAACCAACATTCTCTCACTGCAGGCTGCATCTTCTTGTGAGGGAAGCTGGGCTGCCTCTCTCATTCTATTAGCTGGAGGGAAGCACCAGAAGTAAGAAGGGAGGGAGAATGAGGCTGTTTATATTATGCGGGCTTCCCTGGCTGAATACACAGCTCAGTGCAGGGGGGAGGTTCCAGACACCCGGAACAGCCCCCTCAGTTCGCCAGTGGCTTCTCCAGTTCCTCTCCTATGATATACCCTCTATCATCATTGGAGATTTTAATATACCCATCGACACTAACTGCCCTACTGCCACCAAACTGCTCTCACTCACCTCCTCGTTTGACCTCGCACAATGGTCCTCCACTTCCACCCACAAAGACGGCCACGCTCTTGACCTTGTCTTTACCCGCCTCTGTTCTATTTCAAGCTTTCATAACACTCCGCTTCCCCTTTCAGACCACAACCTTCTTAACTTCTCAATCAATTCTTCTCTACCGTCAACTCCTCCAACAATACACCATACTGTCACGCGCAGGAATTACCGCAACCTGGATGTGAATTCCCTGACTGAGGCCTTGCAACCTCTAAGTACTCTGTCTTCCTACACTGACCCTGAGGCAGCATCCAGTTACTTATTTAGTGTAGTCTCCTCTGCCATGAATTCAGCCGTTCCACTCACCACCACCTGCCCCCGCCAAACTAACCGGCAGCCCTGGCTCACTGATCAAATCAAACAGATGAAAAGGCGCTCCAGGGTGGCAGAAAGGTGCTGGAGAAAAAGCACTGCTGTAGAGGACTTCAATCACTATAAACAAACTATGCAGGAGCTCAGGGATGCCCTCACCTCTGCTAAGCAGTCTTATTTCTTCTCACTCATCTCCTCACAGTCCCACAACCCAAAACAATTGTTCAACACCTTTAACTCCCTACTTCGTCCCCCACCTCCTCCCCCTACCACATGTCTGTCAGCCGACGACTTTGCATCATACTTTACAAGCAAGATTGATGCAATACGTAATAGCTTCAACACACAACCATTTTTACCAGCTCAACCGTCACCTATAAATTCCTTCTGTCCGCCTGCACCCTCGCCCACCACTAACTGCCTTCCCCCCGCTCCACACGACCACTCTCCCACTCTAACATCTTTTACCACACTAACTGAACAGTGTCTTTCCTCACTAATCTCCAAAGCGCATCTCACTACCTGTGCCCTGGACCCCATTCCCTCTCATCTAATCCCCCAGCTTTCCTCCTCCTTTAATCCCGCTCTAACAACTCTATTCAACCTGTCTATCTCCACTGGCACTTTTCCTTCCTTATTCAAACAAGCTATCATCACACCACTTATCAAAAAACCCTCTCTTGATCCAACTTCTCTATCCAACTACCGTCCTGTCTCTCTCCTCCCCTTTGCTTCTAAACTGCTGGAACGCCACATCCACTCAGAATTGTCTGCCTTTCTCTCTACCAACTCCTTACTTGACCCCTTTCAATCTGGATTCCGCACACACCATTCCACTGAAACTGTCCTCACGAAAGTTTCTAATGACCTACTGGTAGCTAAATCCAAAGGCCAGTTCTCTATT
The DNA here is from genome assembly GCF_040937935.1 of Hyperolius riggenbachi. NCBI lineage: Eukaryota > Metazoa > Chordata > Amphibia > Anura > Hyperoliidae > Hyperolius > Hyperolius riggenbachi. Next base: position 325,206,400 of record NC_090651.1, on the reverse strand, counting down.
CTAATACTCCTTGACCTTTCCTCTGCCTTTGACACAGTTGATCATGCTCTGCTTCTGCAGACACTGTCATCTTTAGGAATCAAGGGACAAGCACATTCCTGGATCTCCTCTTATCTCTCTGGACGCTCTTACACTGTCTCCTTCTCTAACACCAATTCCTCTCCACACCCATTGTCTGTTGGTGTACCTCAAGGCTCTGTTCTTGGGCCACTTCTTTTCTCAATCTACACCCGTGGCCTGGGACAACTAATCAACTCTTTTGGCTTCCAGTATCACCTCTATGCGGATGACACCCAAATCTATCTCTCAGCTCCTGACCTGTCCTCATTACTATCCAGAGTCCCCGACTGTCTACGTGCCGTTTCTGCATTCATGTCCTCCCGCTTCCTCAAACTCAACATGACTAAAACGGAAATTGTGATTTTTCCACCATCGCTATCTACACCCCCACCAATTGCAACCATAATGGTAGACAACACCCCAATAACCTCAACCACTAAGGCCTGCTGCTTGGGGGTTATACTTGACTTAGAGCTCTCCTTTAAACCTCACATTGCCTCCTTAACCACCACCTGCTATTTCCAGCTCAAAAATATATTCCGTATCCATCCCTTCCTCACACAAGAAGCCACCAAAATGCTTGTTCATGCCTTAATCATCTCCCGCCTAGACTACTGCAACACCCTGCTCTGTGGCCTACCAAAAAACAGGCTAGCACCTCTCCAATCCCTTCTAAATTCAGCGGCCCGCCTCATTCACCTTTCCACACGCTCTTCCGATGCAGCCCCACTGTGCCGTTCTCTCCACTGGTTACCCATTACCCAGAGGATCCAGTTCAAACTCCTGACTCTAACATACAAAGCCCTCCACGAGTTGTCTCCTCCATACATCTCCTCACTAATCTCAAGATATTGTCCCTCCCGCAACCTTCGCTCCTCCCAAGAAATTCTCCTGGCCTTTAAGCTGATCACCTCCTCTCATGCTCGCATCCAGGACTTTACACGAGCATCATCCCTTATCTGGAACTCTCTTCCACAGCCTGTACGTCATGCTCCAAACCTGGACATCTTCAAACGCACTCTTAAAACACACCTTTTCAGACAAGCTTATAACATTCTATAGCCCTTATTTACTTCTCTGTCACAATGTAATCAGAGGCAAAGAATCACTGCCTCATCCATCCTCCACCCCCTTACCTAGTGTGTCCCCCACAACCCATTAGATTGTAAGCCCACAAGGGCAGGGTCATCCTCCTAATGTTTACTGTTCTTGTAACAATATTTGTGCTGCTTGGAACTCTGCTGTACATTTGTTAGTTGTATCTATGTTCCTCTTGTCGTCTTATTGTGCTTTGTAAACCGCTACGGAATATGTTGGCGCTATTTAAATAAAAAATAATAATAATAATAATTATAAATCCCTATATACAAAGTCCTCCTCTGCCTCCGTATCTGAAATAAATACATATTTAGAGGCCATCCCCCTTCCCTCTCTAGACGATTCTAATAAGTTGCTACTAGATGCCCCACTTACAACTCAAGAGATTGAGGATGCTATCTCTTCTCTTCCTGTTTCCAAATCTCCAGGCACCGATGGCCTGCCAGGCGAATTCTTTAAGCAATATAGATCCCTACTAGCACCTAAGCTTTTAGCACTTTAGCACTCCCCCTCTCCATGAGAGAAGCCTTAATAACTTTAATTTTGAAACCAGGCAAGAATCCCCTCCAATGTGATGTATATCGTCCAATCTCCCTAATTCAGACCGACACTAAGATTCTTGCCAAGCTACTGTCACTACGATTAAACAAAGTAATAACCTCTCTGGTACACCCAGACCAATCTGGATTCATTCCAGGCAGATCAACCTCCTTAAACATTCGTAGACTGTTTCTTGCTATGCAGACAAAGCATGAGAGTGTTGGAACCAGGGTGGTGGTGTCTCTTGACGCCGCCAAAGCCTTTGATACAATTGAGTGGGATTTCTTGCTGGCAGCCTTACACCGCTATAACATTGGTCCCCGATTTATTTCTTGGGTAAAACTTTTATATACTGACCCTTACGCTAGAATACGTATTAATGGCTGGATCTCTGACATTTTTCCTATAACAAGAGGCACGAGACAGGGTTGTCCCTTATCCCCCCTTTTATTTGACCTGGCAATCGAGCCCTTGGCTGCTCTGATAAGATCAGACCCTTTGATTCAAGGTCTTAAAAAAGCTAATAACACTGATAAAATCAGTCTCTATGCAGATGATATGCTCTTATATTTAAGTGACCCTGGACCCTCACTGCATCGTTCCCTCCAAATTATAAATAGTTTTGGTCAATATTCAGGATTACGCATTAACTGGTCTAAATCTTACATACTCCCCATCGATGTGTTCCCCCAACCCTGTCTCAAGCCTCCTCTCCTCTTCAATGGGCATCAGTGATCACTTACCTTGGTATAAAGATTTCACGTACATCTCAGGACTTTGTGTCCTTAAATTGGACACCGTTGCTACATTATATAACTGCTAAATTTCAGGCCTGGTCCAAGCTCCCTAAAGGTATAGTTGGTCGAGCTAATTTGTTCAAAATGATTCTACTTCCTAAGGTGCTCTACGTTTCATGGAATGCCTCAATTTACCTACCATATGTTAATTTTGTTAAAATAAATACTCTCTTAACTCAATTTATATGGGGGTCATCGAGACACCGCCTCTCTCTGACTACTCTCCAAAACCCAAAAGATTTAGGGGGCATAGCAGTCCCTAATTGCCATATATACTACCTGGCCTCACAACTGTCACATATATTCTTCGATCTCACCATTAACAGGAATCGCACCTGCGGTCTGTTCGGTGACATTCCTCCACTCCACCACATGGATCCCCTTTCCATCATAGCAACCGGCGCCAAAAACTCTCCCCATATCAAGTCATTTCCGGATACTTTCCGCCAAACTCTTAAAGTCTGGGATACTGCACACAATTTTCTTGAATAAGATGCCCCTATGAAGTTTACCCCTTTCTGGGAAAATCGAGGCCTTCCTGAACTCCGTAAGCTTCCCAATAGCAGATTATGGGCTGACCGTGGTATACTCTATTTGCATCAGGTCATTGACTCTGGATCTATTGTCCCCTTTGAGCAACTAGTGGCCAAATTCTCACTGCCATCATCTATGCAATTTTACCACATACAATTATCACATGCCTTAAAAACTCAGTTCTCTATAATACCACCTTCTCTTTCTGACTCCGGCATACTTAACATTGTTACAGGCCCCTCTTCCAATCAGTTAATTTCTGCCTTGTACTCCGCCATTATGATTACTGGTGCTACGCGTAGAGCCTTTGTTAAGAAATCTCAGTGGGTGCAGGATCTTGGGGAGATCTCCGATGAAGATTGGGAGTAGGGTCTTGAAGATTCTGCTAGGGTTTCCCCCCACATACCGGATAGACTACTTAGTCTCTACGTGATACAAAGAGCCTACCTCACTCCGGTCCGACTAGCTAAATTTCGACCCGGATACTCACCTCTATGTCCTAAATGCGCCCTAACCCGGGGTACCTTCTATCACATGATTTGGTCCTGTCCTGAGGTGAACCTTTATTGGCAACAAATTGTAAAATTTCTAAACGATAAAATGGGCTGTCCAGTAACTCTTGACCCCAAACTTTGCCTGCTTAACATGTTTTCGCACAATATCCGTAACAAATTCACCAAACTTTTCTTGCTCAATGTGCTTCACGTTGCCCGCAAGGTCCTTACCCAGGCCTGGATACAACCACTGGTCCCTGAACTGTCTGACTGGATTAGAGTCATAAACACCATGTTACCATTCCACAAAGCACTGTATACCCGTAGGGGAGCAGAACGAAAATTTTATTCCATCTGGGACATTTGGATCACTTCCCGCTACACTCGTTCTAGAGTCTAATCTCTGCTAATGGACCATGTAACTATATGGAATTTGCTGTGTGGTGGTGGTGGTGGGGGGGGGGGGGAGGGGGGGAGGCTGGGGGGAATCTCCTTTGGATCTCGGCTGCATCTGTATATATTTTGTTTTTTCTTTGTTGGGCCTTCTTTTATGTTAATTAGCGTATAACATGTCACTTTGTTGATTAATCTCTCCTTAACTAAAAAAGAGACAGCGGTCCCTCTCCTGCAGGTTTTCTCTTCCACATCAAAACCAACACCCTCAAGATAATGCTTTTTATACCTTTTCTCTTCTCTTTGTACCACTTACCTGCAATTGTACTATGCATGCCGTCTGCGTACGGTCAGTACCTGTATGTCTTATTCATATCCACAATAAAGGTGACTTGTTAAGTTAAAAAAAAAAAATATTTAGTTGCACCACTCTAACACATACAAAGATAAATAAACACTGGTCGGGTCGCCCGCTGATCGAGGTCTGACACGCTGCTGACTGCGAGGTGAGGGGGGCGCCTGTCACTTACTACCTAACTGGGGGTCCCTGTCACTCACTACCTAACGGGGGGAGCGCCTATCACTCAATACCTAACCTTGAAGGCGCTTGTCATTTACTACCTAACTGGGGGTCCCTGTCACTCACTACCTAACCTGAGAGGTGCCTGTCACTCACTACCTAACTGGGGGTCCCTGTCACTCACTACCTAATCTGGGGGTCCCTGTCACTCACTACCTAACTAGGGGGGCGCCTGTCACTCACTACCTAACTGGGGGTCCCTGTCACTCACTACCTAACCTGGGGGGCGCCTGTCACTCACTACCTAACCTGGGAGGCGCCTGTCACTCACTACCTAACCTAGGGGTCCCTTTTACTCACTACCTAACTGGGGGGTGCCTGTCACTACCTAAACTGGGGGGCTCCTGTCTCTACCTAAACTGGGGGCTCCTGTCACTACATACACTGGGGGGTCCCTGTCACTACCTGAACTGGGGGGCACCTGTCACTACATACACTAGGGGGGTCCTGTCACTAAATGAGCTGGGGGGCTCCTGTCACTACGTGAACTGGAGGCTCCTGTCACTACCTAAACTGGGGGACTCCTGGCGCTACCTTAACTAGCGGACACCTGTCACTACCTAAACTATCCAGGCCAGCCAGCCCAGCATCACCACCAGCCAATCAGCCCAGAATCACTGTCAAAAAGGCCACAGCATCACCACCAGTCAGGCCAGGATTTACTTCAACCAGCCAAGCACAGCCCAGCATTACCGCCAGCCAACCCAGCCACAGCATCACCGCCAACCCAGCCACAGCATCGGCCACAGCATCACCGCCAGCCAACCCGGCCACAACATCACCGCCAGCCAGGCCACAGCATCACTGCCAGGCCTTTCAGCTCACACATCATCCCCAATCCAGCCAAAAACAGTATTGCCAGGCACAGCAGCCAGTAGAGGAGAATTTAGAAGCCAGGTGAGAGTATTCTACCATATTAAGGGGGCATTCTGCCTATTTATGAGAAATGCTGTCTATTTATGTGGCTCATGACTGCTGAATTTGTCTTGTTGGGGGCCTCATGATTGCTGAATTTGTCTTGTTGGGGGCCTCATGATTGCTGAATTTGTCTTGTTGGGGGTCACATGATTGCTGAATTTGTCTTGATAGGGGCCTCATGATTGCTGAATTTGTCTTGATAGGGGCCTCATGATTGCTGAATTTGTCTTGTTGGGGGTCACATGATTGCTAACTGCGAGACTATGGGAAAAGCTGAATCATCGTCATATGAGACAATAGCATTAAACCTAAACCTACTTTTTTAGCTTTTTAAAACAGAAAATAAAACTGGGAGGTTCTATAAAAATATTTTTTTTCAGGAGTAGGATGGATGAAATTGTTTATCTTCACAGTTTATTTTCAGCTTGGATTTTCCATAATGTTCATGTATGAGTTAAAACGTTTGTACAGTATTTAGTTTAACCACTTCGCCATATCTGGACGCATATATCCGTCCAGATAGGCAGTGGTGCTGCAGCCGTGTGGTGCGCGCGATCGGGCGCGCGCCCGCGCGCGCTCCCGCTGCCTCCCGCTGCCCCCCCGATCAGTGAATGGGAATATAATTCCCATTCACCGATCTAAGTCCCCGGCAGAAATACCGACGCTTTCTCATCAGAGAGCGTGGAATTTCTGCCCCCAGAAAACTTCTCCGCTTCATTTTAGTTCCTAGATGCGACATCGTTCGCATCTAGGAATTTTTTGAATGTGGCCATCTTGTAGCCAAATAGTAAACTGCACCCACATACCTGTATTGAATAAAAAAATATATTATATTACATCTAAAATTGGCTATTTACCTCCCAAACTAAAATTACCCAAATACATTTTTGTATTAAAAAAAAAAATAAAAAAAATTACAATTAAAAAAAAAACTACATAAATAGTTACTTAAGGGTCTGAACTTTTTAAATATACATGTCAAGAGAGTATCTTATTAAATTTTTTAAAATTATAAGCTTGTAAATAGTGATGGACGCAAATTGAAAAAATGCACCTTTATTTCTAAATAAAATATCGGCGCCATAAATTGTGATAGGGATGTAATTTAAATGGTGTAATAAGCGGGACAAATGGGCACATAAAATGCATGGGTTTTAATTACTGTAGCATGTATTAATTTTAAACTATAATGGCCAAAAACTGAGAAATAATGATTTTTTTCCATTTCTATCTTAATCTTCCTGTTAAAATGTATTTACAGTAAAGTGGCTCTTAGCAAAATGTACTACCTAAAGAAAGCCTAATTAGTGGCGGAAAAAACGAGATATAGATCAATTAATTTTGATAAGTAGCGATAAAGTTATTAGCGAATGAATGGGAGGTGAACATTGCTCGGATGCATAAGATTTTCGAAGCTGTAGGCTGAAGTGGTTAAATTGCTGTTGCCACTTTGCGATAGATAAGTGACTTTTGGGTTGCAGTTTGGGCACTCGGCCTCCAAAAGGTTCGCCACCACTGTCCTAATCTAATGTCCTACCATTGCTAAGTTCATGCACGCCGCACAACGTACCACTCATATTTTTCGGCAAGCTAGCTGCAGTGTGCTGAACTCTGCTGCCTACAGTATGTACAGTGTAAGCTGTTTTCTAGTGCCTGTACTGTGTGCTTGATCTACCTCCAGTTAGTATAAGTATAAGGTGTTACTCTGTGCCTTTACTGATTGTAAACCAGCTGTATTGTATGCTGATCCCTGCTACTTTCAGTATGTACAGTATTAGCTGTAAAGCCTGGTACACACTTATAATTTTGATTAGCCAATTTTAGCTCTGTTTATCAAATTAATTGTCTGTTGGCCCACTTACTGCACGGGGATGGTCAAATTGGTCAGTGATTGACCAATCAAAATTGTATGTGCTTATACTTCTTTGATCTATGCCTATACTGATTGTAAATTATCTAAATAAAGGACAGGGGGCTCCATCCAGTATTTCGATGGGCAGGCCCGTTATCTGTAGCTTACACCGCTGCTAATTTCATGTATGTTTGGCCCCACCCATGACCACGCCCACGCACTGCATGACCACTCCCATTTTTGCCGCTACGCCCCGCATGTATCCCCCACCTAGTGCCCACAGGTGCCCCCAATCTCCAAGGACCCTAGGAACGCCCCTGATGTTTTCAAACACTTCATGCATCCAATTTAGAAATGCAATGCAATTTCTGCCCTTTAGGGATTATAACCCTGCTGTGCGTCAAATCTGTAATTTTCCCTGGGACTTTTGGCATGTATCCCACTCTGCCATGTCCCCAGGGCCGGCCCTAGACTTTTTGCCGCCTGAGGCAAAATTAGAAAAAATCGCCGCCCCCCCCCCCCCGTGGGTGGGGGGGGGGGCGCCGAGCTGGAGGGGCAGCGGGCAGGAAGGGGGTATTGGGCCTAGCGGTGGGGAGGGGGGTCGCCTCCCCCCCCTCCCTCGCCTGGGTCCCCCGATCTGCGCTCCCCTCCAGCTTTAAAAAGTGAAGTACCAGCTCTATGATTAAGAGGCAACGGACGGGGATCATTCACCTTTTCCGCGTTCCAGCGTGCGCTCCACTGACGTCACTTCCTGCAACGCCGTCGACTTACAATACAGTGGGCGGCGTTGCAGGAACTGACGTCAGTGGAGCGCACGCTGGAACGCGGAAAAGGCGAGTGATCCCCAGCTGTTGCCTCTTAATCCTAGAGCTGGTAATTCACTTTTTAAAGCTGGAGGGGAGCGCAGATCGGGGGACCCAGGCGAGGGAGGGGGGGGGGCCCGAACCCCCTTCCCCACTGCTATGCCCAATACCCCCTTTCTGCCCGCTACCAATCCAGCTCGGCGGGCAGCCCCCCGCACCCATGGACAGGCGGGTGCCGCCCCCCCAGATGTGCCGCCTGAGGCAAATGTTTCACCCCGCCTCATGAGTGGGCCGGCCCTGCATGTCCCCCTCCAGGTGTTAGACCCCTTGAAACATCTTTTCCATCACTTTTGTGGCCAGAAACAGTGTTTGTAGTTTTTAAAGTTTGCCTGCTCATTGAAGTCTATTACGGTTCGCAGGGTTTGCTCGAATGCAAACTTTTGCGGAAGTTCGTGTTCAAGGTTCGTGAACCCAAAATCGGAGGTTCGAGCCATCTCTATTCATCAATTGAAAGAGCAGGGTCAGTAACCTCTCATTTATACTCTCAGCAGGACTCTGCATTGGGAAGGAGGGAGGGAGGAAATTTTTTGGTAAAAGTACCACGGTAAATCGGCTGGAAACATCAACCAATAAAGTATATGGCCACTTTTAATTAAAAGTTTCCTGCTTTTTAGGTGTAAGTTAATTTTGTTGTGTGAAAAAGTGAATGGCAAACATGCTCGCATACGTATAAGTAATAAACAATTCCTCATGTTAACCAATGCAAATTTATGCCTCATGCTGCGCATTATGGGAACATGTTTGCCACTGGAAAATATGACCAAAAGTTTACGTTGGCCAGCAGCCAAGAACATGCAAATCCATCATTATCATGTCCATCAGTATCATTAACGAATGAAAAATAATAAAATTAAACATATGAGAGTTCTAGTAGGACAATAACAGTGAGGGCCCAGTTACACTTAATCAGTTGGTGTGCGTTAGTGTGCGTTAGTACGCGCTAGTACGTGTTTTTTCCATAGCAATGCATTGTGAAAAAGATTTCAGTTAAAACGCGTTAAGTGTGAAAGGTGCCATAGGAAAACATGGGCATTACTTTGAAAATCAGTTTTCTTTCCATGTTAACTGAGAGCAACTGATTAAAGGATACCACAACCGGGAAAAAATATAGCTGCAGTGTGTTGGGGGTTTTAAGTACTTACCTCTGGTCCTCCTGCCCCCCCTCCGTCTGCCGCCGTTCGTGTTATTCTGTGCCCTGTGCGTGCAGTATGTCCTCCCCTGTTCACTTCTGGCCAGCGCATAGCGATCGGCTCAGAAGCACGCTGACTCCTCGGTCTAGTCTGGGCTGCGTGTGCGCTTCATTACACCAAGCGTCACGGAGGGGGGGGGGGGGGGCAGGAGAACCAGAGGTATGTACTTAAAACCCCCAACACACTGCAGCTATATTTTTTCCCGGTTGTGGTATCCTTTAAGTGTAAAAGTGCTCTACTAAGAACCGAATAAAAAAACTGTAGCTGTACATATTAATGATATACAGTATAATATGAAAGTAACATAGCCCGTGAATAAAAATTGTAAATTTACTGACAGTTACCTAAACCAATTTTCTTGGTCTCTTCCCATTTGCTTCTCAGTTGATTATGATTATGTATTCTTTTGTCCCTCATGGGCATCATTAACAGTGTTGCTTGCAAATTTTTGCCGAAGTGATTTTTGCATCTAAAATGCTGTTTTCGATTTTGTGGAAATATACGTGAAAATACATTGTATTGGACTGCTGCATAGCGTGCATTTGTTTCTAGTTTTTTTTTTTTCACTTTTTCACTTGAAGACCGGCTATAACCCCCCTCCCTCCTCCCCCCCCCCCTTAAGGACCAGAGCAATTTTGATTTTTTTCAGTGTCCCCGTTTAAATAGCCAGGCATAGGTATCCCCAGTATTCATAGGTATCCCCTGTATAGGTAGAAGCCATTACTCACCTCCCAAGATCCAGCGATGAGCAGCTTTCTCCACCTTGTCTCTCCTCAGCACACAGGATCGCACTGCCGCTAAGTTCTGGGCCCCGGCTTGATGACATCATCAAGCCAGGACCCATCACTAGAGGCAGAGCGAGGCTGGATGCTGGGCAGAGCGGAGGGGGAGTGACGATCGCCGGAAGAATGACGTAGTGATCACGTGATCAGGAGCCAATCGCTATGGCTCCTGATCAGTGAGGGGAGATGTCAGCTGTCATATTGTTACGATCGCTTCTGCAGCGTTTACTGCTGGTTGCAGTGGTATTGCAACCCAAGCAGTTCTGATGTCATTACATGCATTTGCTTGCATAGTTTGGTTTACACTTAAACTGGTTGCTGATTCCATCTGCAGTCGCTCTGAAGTTAATGACAGTTTAATATGCTTTTGTGAAAACAAACATTGTCTGCTGCAATGGAGTGGCAATCCCTTTCCTGCAGGCTGCATATCATTGTCTGCCTTTTCCTGCTGTCAGCCTGTGATTAATTACCATTCACTTGTGTGGGAATCTGCATGTCTGCTCCCATTGGATGACCTCAGTATAAAGAACTGCTTCCTGCAATGCTCCATGGGGTACCATAGTCTCAGATTCTGTCTGTTACTCTGCTCGTGCCCCACCTCGTTCCTAGTCCGTGTGGACTGCGCTGACTCCTGCAAAGGGGTCAGCGAGTCCTCCTAGTTCTGCTCTTGTTCTAGAAGTTGTTACTCTGCTTGTCTTGTGTCATACATTGGTTCATCGCCAATATATACGCATACTTGCACGTTTTGTTATTTTCCTTGTATTCGTGTTACGTTGATACATCAGTGTCGCTGATATATACGTACACGAACTGTTTATATCCTGTGTTCAGTTAGTCAGCTTTCCAGCACGTTTTGGTAGTTTGCGCGTATCGTGATCACCCGTGCTGAGTTAGTATCCTGCTCCTGGTTCTGTTTGTGGATTGCATTCATCTCTGCGAAGAGATAGCGAATCCTTCTGAGTCCTGTTCCCTGTATTGCTCCAGTCCTAGTCAGTGTTCCTGCTTATGTCATATATCGGTTCATTGCCGATATATACATATGTTAGTCAGACGTTACAAATAGTTTCATTGATAGCTGTAATTGTAATACGCTAGGAAAACATACTTATTGTATATTTGTCTGTGTTACGTTCATCTATCTTGATCCTCCTATTTCCTGACTATCCTGTCCTGTCTTTGTGAGGCACGCCATCGCTGCAACGCATTGGCTGCCTCATTCCAGTCTGTCTTGTTGTGGACGCTTGCTGTCACTAAGTAGTGGCTAGTTAAGCAAGCGTTCATTCTGTCTACCTGAGATCCAGGGGCGTAGCAATAGGGGTTGCAGAGGTTGCGACCGCATCGGGGCCCTTGGGCCAGAGGGGCCCCGAAGGGCCCTCCCTCAACTACAGTATTAGCTCTCTATTGTTGCTGTGCTCATAATAATCACTTCTATGGATACTATGAATAGTGGTAATCATTAACAAACTGTTCCCCATCCCCTTCTTGCATCTCTGACACTGTAGTTGCCATTGGCAGATTTTGGTGCGCCGTATCAATTGTTATGTATAGAGTGCATGGGGGGCCCCAATGTAAAACTTGCATCGGGGCCCACAGCTCCTTAGCTACGCCACTGCTGAGATCAGCAAGATTTCAAGGAGGGAAAGGTGTTTGATTGGGGTCAACCAGCTAGGAGACACAGAAATAGAAGGAGAAAACCCAATAAAGATCCCAAGGGTTACTGGACAACGGACTCTGGTTCCAACTCCAGTCAGGGGGAGGAAGCAGAGGGCTCCAAACGCAAAGTCGGTCCTCCACCTAAACCCATAATTAAAAGCCCAAGATGTGTCGAGACCCCTTTAGGCGAAGAATCAGAAGGGGACGAGGCGGAAGAGCCCGCCCGCAAGAAACCCTACCTGAGAAAAGTCACTTGGGGCAGGGGGACATATGGGAGGGGTTATCAAAGGAGGAAGTAGATCAACTGTTGTCTACCAATGAGGCTGATGAATTACAGATAATTAACGTCTCTGGAACCCCCTTACCGGATGGATGTTTCTCTGTATTAAAGAAAGGACTGAACTTTTCTCTGACTGCAACTTTTGACCATTTCAAGTTCGAAGTGGACTGGTATAGGAGCATACGGAAGTTGAACATACTGGTGTGGCATAATAAGAAAGAGGGAGAAGAACCTATGGAAATAAGACTTAACAGTCATACTACTATTAGTAACCTGGGGTATATGGCACCTAAATTGGATAGTGCAAGGGACCTGGAAGCACTACAGAATTTACAAGAACTGTTGGCAGAGAGCCATATTATAGAGCAGGAGGTCCCAGAAATTCCAACCAGGGAAGTGTTTAGACCGTGCAGGTCTGTTAGGGATTTCTCCACAACACCAGGATCAGCAGTGGACATTTTTAACAAACGAGTATTGGCAGACATGCAGGCTTTAGTATTCCCCAAAGATCCACCAAACATCACCTTAGCAGAAAGGGAGAGCCTTGATTGGTTGAAGGATAATAAAAAGATCGTCTTGAAAAAGGCGGATAAGGGTGGAAATTTAGTGGTTATGTCGACGGATTACTATATTAAGGAAGCCCTTAGACAGCTGGAAGGCTCAGAAGGTTTTTATACCAAATTAATTGGTGATCCCACTAGCCACTATAAAGCGGCCCTACAAACCTTACTCAGGCGAGGAGTGGAGATAGGCTTCATCTCCAAGCAGTTGGGGGAGGGACTTCTACCAGAGTTTCCAATTAAACCGGTTTGGTACTTCCTCCCCAAGGTACACAGGGACCCCGTCTGTCCCCCGGGACGCCCGATTGTGTCAGCCAGGGGTTCACTGACAGAGCCTCTGTCGAGGTATCTGGACTACATCCTTAAACCCTTTTTGAAAGTGGTTACTACACACCTGGCTGACACCTTGGACGTCCTGGATAAGCTGGAGGGGGTGTGCCTTGGAGAGGGAGTAAGATTGGCATCAATTGATGTTGTCAATCTATATACACGTATCCCACAGAAACTGGGTGTTCAGGTTGTAGGAGAGATACTTGAAAACCAAGGAAAGGACGAGAGATGGGTGCAGTACATTTGTGAATGCTTGCATTTTGTCATTTCACATAATGCATTTCTGTTTAACAACCGGTGGTACTCTCAGTGCTCTGGTGTAGCCATGGGAACACCGGTGGCTCCAACTCTCTCGAACTTGTTTCTATGGGGATGGGAGAATAAAGTGATCCTCAATGGTGAGAACCCATTCAGAGCACTGATAGGCCACTGGTACAGATATGTGGATGATATAATACTTACATGGAAAGGAACTGATTTGCAATTCACTGAGTTCCTGACATCCTTGAACACCAACGATTTCAACATGCAGTTTACTGGTGTGTTGGGTGGTGATCGATTGGAGTTCCTGGATCTCGAGATATTCATTGAAGAAGGATGCCTCCTTACTAGGGGGCATAGAAAATCTACTGCCACAAATTCGATGCTCCTGAGTGCCAGTTATCATCCAACGCATACCATTAGGTCTATCCCATACGGCCAGTTTGTCCGCCTGAAGCGGAACAATTCAAAACGATGTGATTTTCTGAAACAAAGTCAGGAGTTGGCGGCCAGATTGGCCAGTAGGGGTCATGACCTACAAAATATAAATGCAGCTTTTACAAGAGCAGATGCTCTGGAGAGAGAAATATTGATCAGGAATAAAAACAGGAAACGATCCGGGGGGGAATACACTTTGGATTCCCAATCAAAATCTAAACAGAGATTTACATGTGTCTTTGACTTTTCACCAATGGCAGAACGTATCAAAGCAATAGTTTACAGACATTGGCATGTCCTGCGGGACGATCCCAACCTGGCTGGGGTGGCGGCCAATCGGCCCCTCATCTCTTTCAGGAGGGCACGGACCATAGGGGATGCCATAACAAGTAGTGAATTTAGAGTGAAAACCGAACCCAATTGGTTACAGAAGTGTATCCCTACAGGAGGCTTTAAATGTGGGAACTGCAATCACTGCAACGAGTACAAGGCAGGGCGTAGTATTCAACTGGGAGGCCAGATGTTAAAAATCAAGGAATTTATGCACTGCCGAAGTAATTTTGCAGTATATTGTATAATCTGTATATGTGGCAGTTTCTACATAGGCCAAACAACCCGTATGATATGCACCCGGTTTCAGGAGCATTGCAACTCGGTAAAAACAGGAGTAGGAGCAGGCAGATTGATAAGACATGTAAGAGAATGTCACAATGGTAACATTAGTTGTTTAAAGTTTGCAGGTATCCTAACTGTTGGAATTCCTCATAGGGGCGGTAATCGAGAACAACTGTTGTTGCAGCAGGAGGCTAAAATTATATCAATCACAAATGCTTGTGGCCCACTAGGACTAAATGATAGGAATGAGCTACACTGTTTCCTTAGTAAATATAATTGAGAGTTAGATCTCCCCTTTAAGATGCTGAGCTATATGTCCATTTAGTGTTTAAATCTCTCCTTTTTCTTCTTTTTTTTTTTTTTCTTTTGGTTTTTATAACTTACTGTCTACACTTAAGGTATTGACCATGAATCAATGAAGTGTTATAAGTAGATGTATTACTTATGCTTGTTTGTATTGTAGATACATGTAAGTATGGCCAGATGATCACTATGACAACGCTACACTGCCTATTCTAGCGTGCGTTACACTGCCCAATGAAAATGTCTCAGCGGGGTCACGTAGGCGGGGAGACCTGCAATGGTGACCTGTATGGGAAGAGGGCGGCTCCACGCATGTGAATGGAATTGGCAACGTTCTGTGACGGCAGGAAGGGTTGCTATGGTTACCAGCTAGACGCGCACCCGCTGAATGGCCGCTCCATCCGCCGCACGTCACGCAAGAGTGTTTGAATGGGCGGGGAGACTCGCGGCTCGCCAATTGGCTAGAGTCAACCACTGGATGTGACGTTGGGGAAAGGAAGGGGGCGTTACCAAAAATCAGCGCGGCGTGCGTTCCAGGCCGGTTTACAGGGCGGAGGTGAGTGAGATGGCCACCATTTAAAAGATTGGATGTTATTGTATTTGTTTGTCTCTGAAGAAGCAGGGTCTATCTCTGCGAAACAGCTGTCAGACATCTTTGTCCTCCCCCCACTGCTGTAACCACTGTGTCTACCCACCACAATAAAGGGTCTTTTATGCAGTTGATGCCCATCATCTCCTCTTTCTTTTGGACTGCAATTTGACTGTATCTGGAGCACACTGCAGGTAAGACCATTTGTGGTTTAATCCTCCCTGCTGCATTTTTGGTGCCAGTGCTTTTTTTCTCTCCAATTTTGTATGTTATGTTCACATCAGATATCATTATTATGTAAGTACTCAAACTATGGCATACGCACTATTACTGTAATTTACTTTTTTATGTATTTCTTACTGTTAGCATACTCATATTTAATTTTAATTTATGAATATCGTACTCTGGTAACCCAGACAGTATTTGTCAGCTGAAAAATCTTTGGCAGTTAAGAAAAATCATGAAAAACTTTGAATCCCTCCACCCCCCAAAAAAGTGCAGTAATTTCATGGCATCATTGTTATCCAGTGGTAGCGTTCCCGAATTAAAAAATAAATAAATAAAATAACAGGCAATTTATATTTCAAACATCTAGACAGTTTTACAAGTATCTGCTACACTTTTACAAGGATCTACAGCGGATACAAGATGCTTAAAGAGAACCCGAGGTGGGTTTGAAGAATATTATCTGCATACAGAGGCTGGATCTGCCTATACAGCCCAGCCTCTGTTGCTATCCCAAACCCCCCTAAGGTCCCCCTGCACTCTGCAATCCCTCATAAATCACAGCCACGCTGCTGACAAACAGCTTGTCAGAGCTGGCTGTGTTTATCTCTAAAGTGTCAGTCTGCTGCTCTCCCTGCCTCCTGCAGAACTCCAGTCCCCGCCTGCATCCCTTCCCTCCCTGCTGATTGGAGGGAAGGGACGGGGGCAGGGATCGGAGCTATGCAGGAGGCGGGGGAGCAGCTGAGACTGACACTAAAGATGTAAACACAGCCTCACAACACGGCTGTGATTTATGAGGGATTGCAGAGTGCAGGGAGACCTTAGTGGGGTTTGGGATAGCAACAGAGACTGGGCTGTATAGGCAGATCCAGCCTCTGTATGCAGATAACATTCTTTAAACACACCTCGGGTTCTCTTTAAGGTTCACCCTCTGTAAATGAAAAGTGTAACTTGTACAAACATGATTAGGAAGATATTTGCTCTCCGTAGTACTAAACTTAAACTCATTCAAACTATTTAAAATAATTAAACTATTAAACTAATTAGAAAAAAACAAAAAACACAGACTTACCAAAAGAAAATAAGAGAGCCAGTTAACTTATCTCTGTTTTTGGGATGTTGAAGGAAACACATGCAAACATGGGGAGAACATACAAACTCCTTGCAGATATTGCTGGGATTTAAACAAGGGGCCCAGCACTGCAAGGCAAGAGTGCTATCCACTACTCCACCATGCTGCCCACGCTGCTTTGGTTACTTAAAGAGAGTCTGAAGCCTTCAAAAAATACCTGTTTTTACTTTACAGGTCTCTTCAGCATTAATGCCCTAGCTGAAACACCGCATCCCTGTGGCTGAACACTTAATTAATCCCCCTCTCCCCAAATCCCCGGGGGAAGATTTGGGACTCCTTCTGGGTAGAGGCAGAGCTTTAGGCAGTAGCTCTGCCTCTACTCGCGTCAATCTGCAGTGATCGCCGCCTCTCTCCGCCCCTCTCAGCCGTCTTTCACTGAGAGGGGCAGGGAGAGCCGGTGATCAGCGCAGATTGATTGGGCTGGAGGCAGAGCTACAACCCAAAGCTCTGCCTCCCCGGGCAGCAAAATTCATGACCTGGAAAGTCGTGTAATTTTGCCCCAGGATTTTGGGGGTATTGAGTGTTCAGCCGCGGGGATGCGGCGTTTCAGCTAGGGCATTAATGCTGAAGTGACCTGTAAAGTAAAAACAGGTTTTTTTGGAGGCTTCAGACTCTCCTTAAAGGAAACCAGAGCCCACATGAATATGAGAAAAAGAGGGAGCAGGCATGTCTGGTGAGCTGTCCTGATGCTCACTGCTTCCCCCTTCTCCCACTCCAGCACCCTCTTCTGGTCGGCCAGGTCGAGCATGAGTGCACCTGCACTGGCCCGGCTGCACGCGTTCTAAAGTACGCAACAGTGGCTGGGAGCCCTCTATGCATGTGCATGGCATCATTGTAGAGCGCTCCCAGCCATGGTTGCATACTTTAGAACCCGTCACCATGGTAAAATCTTGGAAGCAGGAAATTTGGGCATCGGTGACTAGTGGACGATTTGGACACCCCATAGGCGCTAATGAAAATATCGTTAATACGGCGCCCAAAAGCAAAAAAAATTGGGCGCCCAAATAATATCATTTTCAACATTAAAACATTCAACTTTTTGAAATATGTTATCGTTTTGAAACTTGCAACGTTATAGTTTTTGTCACATTATTTCGTATGTACAAATGATCAAATATGTTATTTATTTCTATGTTTCTAAAGGTGTTTGTGCAGGGGGTGGGTGGTAAGGGTTAGGCACCACTAGATGGATCTTAAGGTGGCCACACAGCATACATTTTTTTTTTCCATTCAAGCTTTCCAATCCAATTTTCCAATTGAACGGAAGTTTCAATCACAGTCTTCAAGGTACCACACACGTATTTTTAAGATTGCAGAAATTCCGGGATAAAAGATCGTAAACTCTGAAAAAATTGGTTGGTTTGAAAAATCAAGAGAAAAAGTGAATAAATAACGGTTGTTATGTACTGAATAGTGGCATACAATTTTTTTTCAGGTTGAATACAATTTTAAAATCCATTACACACTATACAATTCTCAACATGTCCAATCTCAAAAAAAGAAGAACCCTGGAAATTCGATCAGATTTCTTGATCAAAAACATATAAAAGCTTACATTTTTCAGGACAACCGATCGTAGTTATCGAATTAGTGTAAAATACGATCTTTTAATTGTGTGGTGTGTGTGGCCACCTTAAGGGTTAGGCACCACCAGGGTGGTCTTTAGGGTTAGGCACCACCATGGGAATGTTCTGTGTGAGAGTAGGGTTAGGTTAAACTTTATTTTTGAATTATGAAACTGTCTTTAAAGTAAATATCTTTTCATTTCCCATCTGTTTTAAAATGATATTTATTGTTGCATGTTTTTTGGCTTCACTGCACGCCTACTTGAAAACGATCTTTATTATTTATTAAGATTTGATCTTCTCCCCACAGCCATTTTTCCTTGTGTCTCTATTTCATGTACGCAAATATTTATACAGTTGTTGAAACATTTATACAGTGGTGTAAAGAAACCATGAATGTAATGGTCTTGAAGATTATCTGGTGGCAACAAAGCACAGGTGAAAATAGGGATTAAAGCATAAAAAGATAATTAGGACTTTAGACAGAAAAATTATAATACAACTTTAATCACAGTAAATAACTAAATGCATTATGGTTATCACAATCAGTGATGCCAATAATCTTTTTGCATTCATTTTCACGAAAATAATGTAAAATTTAATCTTTGTGCGAAAATTCCTTTCCTTCGAAAATTAGTTTTTTATTTTTTTTATTTTTTGCATCTTTCCCGGTAAAATATCATTTTCACGTAAAAATAGTCATGTAAAACTATATATATTTTTTTTAGAGGGAAAAATATTTATTTTCTGTGTTTTCACTGTAAAAATACCCTTTTTTGCAATTTTGTGAAAAGGCGAAAATTCAAGCACTTCTTTGCAAACATTTTCTTGAATCAAAAATAATATTTTCGATGCGAAAATGACTTTGCCAAAAATCCTCAAGCAACACTGATCACAATTATAGGTACAGCGATAACAATGAATAACAAGTGAAATGCATACAGTTCAAGCACATAGTACACTAGAGATCACGTTTCAAAAATCCAGAGATAAACCCTTTTAAAACAAATCTTTTTATAAAATAACACATTTTACTTATGCTTTTTCTTTACTGCTACTTTTTTGTCAATTAAATAATCCTTTTAGTCTATTCTATTTCTATTTTGTTTTCAACTTTGTATACAATGGGCAGTAAGCATTAAAATAAAATAAAATAAAAATTATGGCAAATCTCTTTTTATGCACCTAAATAAACAAGCAACTATGGTTCTGATAACTGGTGTGCCTACTTTTTTTTTCATTATTCTTACTATTGTGTTTTCTTATAAATATGGCACGTAGTATACTCTCTTTATGTACTTTAAAATGTGCAGTCTTTGCTATGAACTTTTATGCTAACTACACTATGCTTACTCACTATGTGACTCACCAAGTTGACTGGAAGATGAGCACACTGTTGGAAAACACACTTTGTCCCCATCCTCCATCTCCGAGGTCTGAAACTTTAAATGGATGAGTTGCAAGTACCTAATGCTACCTAATTCTGTCATGCTACAGAGTCAGTTCCTATTGCTATTGGCTGAGTCAACTTTTACACACCTGAATTCTACAGGACAAGAATGGAAGAGATGTTGCTGCTAAAAACTGGTTCATTCTGCTGTTAGCAGGTAGCAAAGCCACCCTAAACTTCGTCAATTAAACATTCAGAATGTTTCCAGGACGTGGTGGTTTCCAAGAATGTAAAACGTAGCATTCAAAATGTTTTTTTTTTTTTTTTTTTTTTTGCGATGTAGGTAAAATAAACACAGCTAAGATCTCTTAAGAAAAAAACAAGTTGTGTGGAGAAAAGATGAAATGGTCAATCAAGCTAACAATTACTGATGTGCTGAGAGCATTCATCATATGAGTTATTGACTGTGCTGGTAAAAAGGACTTCGGGAAATTTGGGTGCAGGGTAATGCCGAAAATGGCATTTCATGGCGGCATGAATTACTATTTCCCCTCCAGGTGGGGGTAAGATGCAATTCAGCTTCCAGCTATTGCCGACGGCCGAATTGCGGTGTTTTTATTAATTTGGGCTCTGTCTTTTGCCGGCACCCAAATTACTCACTAAGCGCCGCTATAGTCGTAATTCCCATTACGGCCTATGGCGGCGCCCTTTTTATCTGTCTCTAGTGATTGTTTGTATTTGTTAGCCATGTTAGTGGAGAACTGCACTGCATTGAAACTTTCACCACAGAAAGCTGTAGAAGTCAGACAAATCATTTTATATATTTTCTATAACTCAATATCTTCATCCGACAAAATTCATTACATAGGATATGTACTGTTTACCTGATCTCTGGAATTTCTCTGTTCTCTTGTGTTGTTTTCATGGACAATCCAGTTAATTCTATATCCTAAAAAATAACTCATCGATGACTTAGCTGGTTAATTGGCTTCCTACCAGACTGACTCTAGACAATGGTCCGAATCATAGAAATAATGTTGAGTACACATTTTTTTATTCACAAACTTTTTAAACCCATTTTTTTATTTTTAAGAAATCAAAGTTTCTAATCCAGCCTTTTAATTAAGTCTACTGTTTTTTTTTTGTTTTTTTTTCCACAGTATAACTTTGTGTCATTTATTTAGAATCAGTAGTTCTATAAATTGTGTACACGTTGTGATTTCTATTTGATATTTTGTATCACTTCAGGAATTTGAATTTATTTTAAATTATGTTTCCAGATTTTTTTATTTAAAGTATCAGAAAAGATAACTGCGGGGTTGTCAAATAATGTAGAGTTACTGATTTTAAATTTCAGAAATAACATGTCAAGAAAGTAATCAGTATTTGAGGTAAACTTATCAACGTGGGGAAAAAAATAGAATTCTGGTTGCTCAGATGGTACATCCTCCAATCATCTAACAATTCAGTGCCTAAAGATTGTGCTTGAGGTTTTAGGTGTTAAACCTAACCCTACTCTAACCCTAAGATTCTGCTTGAAGGTTAAAAAAGGTTTTAGGTATTTTATTTACTTATCTTTTTAGTATTTTCCTCCTCAAGCTCTAATGCTAGATTTATGTTATTATCCGGTACATGTAATTACCATAAGAATCAAAACATAGGGAGCACATACCAACTCCATTTCATGTAGTGTGCTTACCCACTTTGAACCTGGGATCCCTTCCCAATTTATGTTTTAAAAAGAATCCATGTATCTCTTTTAAATGTTTAATAATACATATAGCTGGGTGCTTTAGCAATTTGTCAGCATACAGGATTCAAGTCTGATGAAGGCACAATAGCCAAAAGCTTACTCATCTTTTAAGTTAGCCAAACATTATAGGAAACCAGAGCTGTGGATAAAAGATAAAAGAAGATTTGATACTCACCCGCGGCTTCCTCCAGCTGCGTAAACCCACACAATCCCACACCATCCTACCGCGGTCTGCCATTCAGCCGCGATCAGCCCCGGTAACTTGCTCAGTCTCGTCAGTCTGGGTCTACTGCACATGCGCAGGTGACCCAGACTGGACCCGATTGAAGCAATTACCGGGGATGATTGCGGCTGAGCGGCAGACCGCGGGAGGATAGTGTGGGACACAGATTATGTTTATGCAGCTGGAGGAAGCCACGGGTGAGTATCAAATCTTCTTTTATACACAGCGCTGGTTTCCTTTAAAGCAGTAGGATTAGCCATACTATGCCAGGGAAAAAAAACACATATATAAGTAGATAAATACTTGATCTACTTACATACCACATGTATTGTACTGTCCACGTTTTGATTTCAGTGAATTTTATATAGCAAATGAAGAGAATTCTGTTCCTGTCTATTTGCATGTACAGAACAATTGGTTCCATAAAAATAAACATATTGGAAACAGAAAAAAATCAGACCAGTTTGTTGAACCACTTTATGCACTATACTTACAGTAGCAGCACTGGGCAGGGATACTACAATGCAATGCAGTAAAAGCACACACAGCCAGTATAGGCATTCTCTGCATATACAGTATACCGCACTACGCAGAGATACATTTCCATATAGCCTCCCATCACAGAGAGTATATTTAGAATGACAATCCAGGGTAGGGTGGGACAAGCTGGAATTTACTGCTCTTCAGAACACAGTCACTTATATAATGACTGCTGATGGTTTCTCACACTTGTCTATTGTCCATCCAGTTTTTACTAGATTACGGCGGGCGTTCAACCAGACCCTGATCTTCTTTTACTCCAAATACTTGAGCAGCCATGTAACCTTTTCTTGGAATGCTCTCTGTCTGTTATGCTTCTTTATGAAGGCAAAATCTCAAATAGATAGATAAATAAATAAATAAAAATGGCCATTTGTAAAAATATTTCAGGGAGCAGGTCTGTCAAACTCAACCATGGGTTAATTGATTCATTTTAAAGAGACACTGTAAACTTAAAAACGCCTCCTCCCCCTTCCCGCGGTGGCAGCGCTAGAAGTCTCCGAATGGCGGGCATGTAATTATTTACCGTATTTTTCTGACCATAAGACGCTCCGGACCATAAGACGCACCTAGGTTTAGAGGACAAAAACCAGGGGAAAAAAAAAAACAAAGCCTGGTGCATCCATGGTGAGGGGCATCTTGTGGAGCATCACCCTGCCCATCCCCAAACTTTCCCTATCTCCTAATCTACATTAACCAGCTAAAGTAACCCCTGCGGCTACTCCAGCTAAAGCATCTCCCACTGCCCCCACTAGCTACACTAACCCCACATTCACTGCAGCCTCAGCCCATTCCAGCCTCACCAGCAGCCCCCATTCACTGCATCTCCAGCCCATCCTACCCTTGCCAACAGCCATTCATCTGTCTCCTCTCCAAATACACTATTACCCCCTATACAGCAGCACTACCTCCATCTACCTGGTACCCACCATAAACCAGAAGCCTAAACATCCCCTCCTCCACTCACTTCCTGATCATTCCATTACAAAGCATCACCTCCCTCCATCACACAGTGTTTTATTTCTGAACTCAGGCCCCCACATATGCCACTACCCCTCTTCTCACACAGTGCCTCCCCTCCCCCACATACTATAAGCAACCCCACACACCGGCACCATGCATACATTTATAGGTGGCTCAGTTCAGACCGCAACAGCTTACCCACAGAGAGATAAAAATCTTACCCTTTGCAGAGCTGACCTGGCTCTTCCAATAGCTGTGGTTTCTCTGCCTGTGGGTCCCTGCCTCCAATGGACACCCGATATGCCAGTGCTCGCAACGATCCCCTCACCTCCCTGCGTCTCTGCTCCACATGCTGCGTGCAGGGAAGTTGTGTCATGCTTGCCCCAGGCTGGCATCGCCGCACGCTGGGAAGGGCTGTATCAGCGCAGAAGCCATTGGGCAGCTGTGATCGGCAGATCGCCGCACGCTGGGAAGGGCTGTATCAGTAAGGACATCGGGTGTCCTGCGGTCTCTCATATCAGACGTAGCAGAATCTTCTAACTTCAGCATAGGAGCCATTGGGCAGCCGTGATCGGCAGAATCCCCCGCTTAGAGTCGCCACTAAACAAGTTCCTTCATCCCCGCTCTGCAATTGTAACTTTCATTGCCGTTCTATTGGCTGTGATGGTCTCTCCGGCGGGATAACAGCTGTGTCTGCGGGCCAATCACTGCACTCGCTTGCGCAAGCGAGTGCAGTGATTGGCCCGCAGACACAGCTTTTGTCCCACCGGAGAGACCATCGCAGCCAATAGAATAACGGCAATTAAAGTTGCAATTGCAGAGCGGGGATGAAGGAACTTGTTTAGTGGCGACTCTAAGCGGGGGATTCTGCTGATCACGGCTGCCCAATAGCTCCTATGCTGAAGTTAGAAGATTCTGCTACGTCTGATATGAGAGACCGCAGGACACCCGATGTCCTTACTGATACAGCCCTTCCCAGCGTGCGGCGATCTGCCGATCACAGCTGCCCAATGGCTTCTGCGCTGATACAGCCCTTCGCAGCGTGCGGCGATCTGACGATCACGGCTGCCCAATGGCTTCTGCGCTGAGGTTAGAAGATTCCCCTACAACTAAGATGCGAGACCGCAGGACACCGCAGCCCATGGTCACATGATGGGAATACCGGGGTAACTAGCCGCGCAGTGCAATGCATCTGGAGCTTGTTGGAGAGCGGAGATATGAAGTGCAGATCTCTCTCCTGCTCGCACAGCTCTGCTGCTGCCACTTTGGCCGCCTCGCTCATTCCGCACTGCATGACTTTGATGTCATATTCGGACCATAAGACGCAGTCACTTTTTCACCCCACTTTTGGGGAAGAAAAAGTGCGTCTTATGGTCCGAAAAATACGGTACCTTCTCCAGCTCCAGTGCAGGTGCTGTAGCATCTCTCCGATGGGCTCAGGTGGAATAGATGAGATAAATCTGGTTCGGCTCACGTCTGCGCAGAAGAGTGGACCAGATCTGGCTCAGCTATTTCTGCCTGAGTCTGAGTAAAGAACCGCTACTGTGCCTGTGCTGGAGCTGGTAAATGCCTGCCGTTCGGAGACTTCTAGCGCTGCCACCGTGGGATGGAGGAGGACGGGAGAAGCCTTGATAGGATCCAGATCCTTCTCCCTCCCGAGGTAAGCAGGGGCCGTTTTTAAGTTTGCAGAGTCTCTTTAAATAGAACATGAAGGGATAGGGATATGGAGGCTGCTATATTTATTTTATTTTAAAGAACCACTATTGAGAAAAAAAGTAGGAAGTTAAAATTTGACAGAACCGACAGGTTTTGGGCCAGTCCATTTCCTCATGGGGGATTCTCAGGGTTTTCTTTGTTTTCAACAGCATTTCCTGAACAGCAGTTGCAAAGTCTAACTAACAAAATAGTGTGGGGAGGCTGGTTGGTTTCTTACTATTTTGGCAGTTAAACTGCTGTTCATGAGTTGCTGTTGAAAGCAAGAAAACCCTGAGAATCCCCCATGAAGAGATGGACTAGCCAAAAACCTGTCGGTTCTGTCAGATTTTAACTGCCTTCTTGTTTCGCATTAGTGGTCCTTTAAACACTTGAGGACCACATGCTTACACCTAGTGTTGGGCGAACAGTGTTCGCCACTGTTCGGGTTCTGCAGAACATCACCCTGTTCGGGTGATGTTCGAGTTCGGCCGAACACCTGATGGTGTTCGGCCAAACCGTTCGGGTTCGCCCGAACTACTAAATGCCCGGCCGAACAGGGCCGAACAGGGCCCCTGTTCGGCCGAACAGTGCCCTGTTCGGCCGAATACCGCCCCCCTATGGGGTCGCAGGCATAAGGGGGGAGCATGCCCCGATCGCGGGGGGGGGGTCGGAAATTCCCCCCACCCCCTCCGCTAGCGCTCCCCCCTCTGCCCGCTTCCCCATAAAAAAGTTGGCGTAAAGTTAAATATTACCGGTGGTGGCTGCTGCAGTGGCTGGCTGGCAGTGGTGTGAATGAGGAGGAGGAGTCCGAGTATGACGCGTTGAGGCCAGGCAGCGGGCGGTTCAGCGGTAGTACCCTTGTGGTACTTCCGCCCTTTCTCTGAGCTCACGTCCTCTACGTGATGACGCATACGAGGGTACGCGTCACGCGTACCATCGTATGCGTCATCACGTAGAGGACGTGAGGTCAGAGAAAGGGCGGAAGTACCACAAGGGTACTACCGCTGAACCGCCCGCTGCCTGGCCTCAACGCGTCATACTCGGACTCCTCCTCCTAGTCCTCACTCACACCACTGCCAGCCAGCCACTGCAGCAGCCACCACCGGTAATATTTAACTTTACGCCAACTTTTTTATGGGGAAGCGGGCAGAGGGGGGAGCGCTAGCGGAGGGGGTGGGGGGAATTTCCAACCCCCCCCGTGATCGGGGCATGCTCCCCCCTTATGCCTGCGACCCCATAGGGGGGCCGTATTGCGGCATGTTCGGGTCCCCATTGACTTGCATTGAGTTCAGGGTTCGGGCCGAACATGCCGAACATCTGGCCCATGTTCGGCCTGTTCGGCCCGAACCCGAACATCCAGGTGTTCGTCCATCACTACTTACACCCCCTAGTGACCTAGTGACCAGGCCTTTTTTTACAATTCTGGCCACTGCAGCTTTAAGAGCTCGCTGCAGGGTCGTACAACCTAGGACACAAGTGATCCCGCCCCCCTTTTCTGCCCACCAACAGAGCTTTCTGTTGGTGGGCTCTGATCCTTGCTGGCATGTTTTTTTATTTTATATTTATTTGTCATTTATTTTTAATACATTTTGCCATTTTTTTTGGTTTATTTATATATGGCCCCTCCCTCCCTCTGCCAGTTTTGCCGTCTAACAGTCTCCTAACGGCGAT
Organism: Hyperolius riggenbachi; assembly: GCF_040937935.1. Classification (NCBI taxonomy): domain Eukaryota; kingdom Metazoa; phylum Chordata; class Amphibia; order Anura; family Hyperoliidae; genus Hyperolius; species Hyperolius riggenbachi. The sequence goes on along the minus strand of NC_090651.1, from coordinate 325,180,113 downwards.
CGCTGCTGGAGACTGATGACGGAGCGGAGCGGCAACGGAGCAGTCGGCAAGGGGTTAAACAATGCACATTGCCTGGATGTCCTGCTGATCCTCTGCCTCTGATACTTTTTTGTTATAGTCCTTAAACAATCATGCAGATCAGATGTTTGACTGGAGTTTCCACATGCTTGTTTCAGATGTGTGATTCAGGCACTACTGATGCATGAAAAATCAGCTAGTCGCTAGGCAACTGGTATTGTTTAAAAGAGAATAAATATGGCGGCCTTCATATCCCTATCACCTCAGGTGTCCTTTAAGTTTTTGTTTTGAGTAGCAGGGCAGGTAGAGGTGTAAGAGTGAGGCAAGATGCCCCCTACCCATCTCTTGCCTGAGATGAGAGGCACATATAGACTGCTGTTACTGACTCCATTTAAAGAGAAACCGTAACCAAGGGTTGAACTTCATTCCAATCAGTCTCTAATACCCCCTTTCCCACAAGAAAGCATTACCTTTTCTCGAATAGCTCATCAGGATGGTCTGTATGGCTGATATTGTGGTGAAACTCCTCCCACCGTGTGATGTCATGATAAAGGACCTACCAGAGTAGACTGTGGCATCAATGAAACCAAAAAGATCCGTAAAGAGCCAGGCAAGTGACATTTTAAAATGTCAGCTTCTATATTCCTTTTAATTCAGTCTACCACTAAAAGTATTTTCCAGTTGTATGTGGTCTGGCGTTAATTATGGAGAAAATCCGAAGACATAACAACAAAAGTTATTTTGGTAATGACTATCTGTACAAGATTTCCTTGCAGGCTTTTGGAAACGTTACGTTTCTTCTTCAGGCATGATACAGATGCAGGCATGTATTATGCCTAAAGAAGAAAAGTTTTGAAAGCTTTCAAGGAAATCTCGGACAGATAGTCATTAATAGTGTTACCTAAACAACTTTTGTTGTTATGTCTTCGGGTAAAAACATGTGGAAACTGAATTACAGTAGTTAACCTCGAAAATGTCCTTCCCTAAATCTGACCAATGTAGGATGCCTATAACTGACAATTCCCAAAAAAAAGCCTTATACTAACCTTTACTCTTACAGTGCTTTAAATCTAGTCAGGGTCACCTTCAGGGCAGTACAGGAGGTGCTGCTGTATGGGGCCCCGAGAAGATCTGGGGCCCAAACAGTGGCAGTTCCACATGGGCCCCAGCTGTCAATCACTCCCACGGCGTGGCCCCTGTCATCCATATGAGCTTTGTGGTGAAACGCTTTTGATGCCAGCTGCTGTATGTCCCCTCTCCCCCTGCCGTGTGACTGAAGGCAAAGCAGGGGGTAGGACTGCAATGCATTGTGGCTCTGTTCCGTCATGCTGTGGTCCTGCCTCTGCATGGGGCTCCGCCCCATTGTGAGTCTAAAATGGCAGGTGGAGGAGGCCTGCTACACCTAGAGGCCCCGCTCCCCACACCTACTGGCCACTAAAATACACCTATCACTACCTACCTGCTACTACAAGCTACTTATCAAATTATAATTTGACATGTGGAGGCACATGGGAGTAAGGGTAGCCCAGCAGGTTTGCCCAGTATGGGGCCCAGAAAATTCTGATGGTGGCCCTGAATCTAGTACTAATCTTCATACCTACAAGAAACCTAAATCTGACCATACAGATAATTTGACATGTGGAGGCACAGGGGAGTAAGGGTAGCCCAGCAGGTTTGCCCAGTATGGGGCCCAGAAAATTCTGATGGTGGCCCTGAATCTAGTACTAATCTTCATACCTACAAGAAACCTAAATCTAACCATACAGATAATTTGACATGTGGAGGCACAGGGGAGTAAGGGTAGCCCAGCAGGTTTGCCCAGTATGGGGCCCAGAAAATTCTGATGGTGGCCCTGAATCTAGTACTAATCTTCATACCTACAAGAAACCTAAATCTAACCATACAGAAAACCTTAACTTAAAGCTTATTTGAACTGACATTGTGAAATACAGTACACATGGATACATTCAATACTAGTCCAACCAATAACTTGTCTGAGGTCCCTTTCTATTTTCTGCATTGCATGTACTGAAAAAACTACTGGTAGTGTTTTTCTATGAAAATGAGGTAGTCGAAAAGCAAGTAGAATTCAGGCTCTTGAAACAGAAAAAAACACTTTTATCTGGCTTTGCAAACAATGCTGATACCAAAAGAATGCTCTCAGGGCCATATCCTATTCAAAGGTATAAGTAGCTTGCAGATGCGAGCTACTTATCACTTTGACATCACACGAAGATTACCGACAAATCCTATTGCCAGTTTCCTTCATGCGATGGCCGATCGCTAGGGAGCATTACTCAGGCGAAAGCTTGAGCAATGCTGCCATGTCCTGGGCAATGGGGAGTGAGGTTTTATGCTGTGGTGCTGTCCTTCAGCACCATGGCACTGCTGCCTCGCTCCCCAGAGATGCGCGCGCACCCACCAAACCTTTAATACGAAGACCCCCCCACAGCTCCCCCACAGTCCCCCGAAGCTCTGTCGGTCACCCCTGAGTAATTTACCTGCCACGGATATACATCCGTCGCCTCTCACTGCAAGTCCTATCACTGTAATTACAGTATTTCTCACTGTAATCACTATATCTCAGAGGGAAGCAGCAGATTTGGGCGCATGAGACAAGTGGACAAAAAGGGCGCCCCATTCACTCCCATTATAAATATCGTTTAATGGGTGCCGAACAGGGAAAAAAAGGCGCTGGAGATTATTAACGTTTTAACAAAGGCGCTGGAGATTATTAACGTTTTAACAAACGGCGCCCGGAGATTTTTAAGGATTTATAACTATGTTTGTGATGATTTAACTTTACAAAATGAGCCCGTGACGAATAACGTTTATAAAGATACTAAATCACTATTTCAAAAACATTTCTAACACATTATTATTCACCCCAAAAAATTATTTACATTTTTTTATTTACATTTTTTATTTATTAATGCCTTAAAAACATTATTATCCATAGGGGGTCTTAGGTTTAGGCACCACCAGGGGGGTCTTAGGTTTAGGCACCAACAGGGGGGTCTTAGGTTTAGGCACCAACTGGGGGGTCTTAGGTTTAGGCACCAACAGGGGGGTCTTAGGTTTAGGCACCAACAGGGGGGTCTTAGGTTTAGGCACCAACAGGGGGGTCTTAGGTTTAGGCACCAATAGGGGGGTCTTAGGTTTAGGCACCAATAGGGGGGTCTTAGGTTTAGGCACCAACAGGGGGGTCTTAGGTTTAGGCACCAACAGGGGGGTCTTAGGTTTAGGCACCAACTGGGGGTCTAGGGGTTAGGGATAGGTACAGGGAGGGTTTTTAACAAACGTAAATATAAGTTTCAGTTTACAAACAGGGAAGATTAACGTTTTAAGAATTGCCGATCTCATACACATTATTTAGTGATTTATAAATTCTTAAAACACTATTTCTAAACGAAATTCTACACAATATTTCTATAAACGATAATACTGTTTATTGTTTCACACCACGCGCCCTTTTTTCCCGACGCCCTTTTTTGATGTACGCATCTCAGAGCCCCAGCAAAGCATCTTTGAAGCTCAGTATTAATAGTACAGCTGCCCCAGTATAGGTAATATAGATGCCCCAGTATGGGTAGTATAGATGCCCCAGTATGGGTAGAATAGCTTCCCCAGTATAGGTAGTATAGCTGCCCCAGTATAGGTAGTATAGCTGCCCCAGTATATGTAGTATAGCTGTCCCAGTATAGGTAGTATAGCTGCCCCAGTATAGGTAGTATAGCTGCCCCAGTATAGGTAGTATAGCTGCCCCAGTATAGGTAGTATAGCTGCCCCAGTATAGGTAGTATAGCTGCCCCAGTATAGGTAGTATACTGGGGCAGCTATAATACCTATACTGGGGCAGCTATACTACCCATACTGGAGCATCTATACTACCCATAGGCTTCCCGGACTGGGGTAGCTATACAGTACTACCTATACTGGGACAGCTATACTACCCATACTGGGGCAGCTATACTACCTATACTGGGGCAGCTATACTACCTATACTAGGGCAGCTATACTACCTATAATGGGGCAGCTATACTACCCATACTGGGGCACCTATACTACCCATACTGTGGTGTCTATACTACCCATACTGGATCAGCTATATTATCTATACTAGGGCAGCTGTACTATCAATAATGAGGCAGCAATACTGGGGCAGTTATACTACCTATACTCGGGAACTATATTACCTATACTAAGGCAGCTATACTACCTATACTGGGGCATATATACTACCCATACTGGGGCAGCTATATTACCTATACTGGGGCAGCTATACTATCAATACTGGGGCAGCCATACTACGTATACTGGGGCAGCTATACTACCCATACTGGGGCAGCTATACTACCTATACTGGGCAGCTATACTACCTACACTGGGGCAGATATACTACCTACACTGGGGCAGCTATAATACCCATACTGGGGCAGCTATACTACCTATACTGGGGCAGCTATACTACCTATACTGGGGCAGCTATACTACCTACACTGGGGCAGCTATAATACCTATACTGGGGCAGCTATACTATCTATATTGGGGCAGCTATACTACCCATACTGGGGCAGCTATACTACCTATACTGGGGCAGCTAAACTACCCATACGGGGGCATCTATACTACCTATACTGGGGCAGCTATACTACCCATACTGGGGCAACTATACTACCTACACTTGGACAGCTATACTACCTACACTGGGGAAGCTATACTACCTATACTGGGGCAGCTATACTACCTATATTGGAGCAACTATACTACCCATACTGGGGAAGCTATACTACCTATAATGGGGCTGCTATACTACCCATACTGGGGCATCTATACTACCCATACTGGGGCATCCATACTACCCATACTGGGGCATCCATACTACCCATACTGGGGCATCCATTCTACCCATACTGGGGCAGCTATAATACCTATACTAGGGCAGCTGTACTATCAATACTGAGGCAGCACTACTGGGGCAGCTATACTACCTATACTGGGGAACTATATTACCTATAGAGATAACTCAGGTGAAAAAAATTAATTGCCTATGGGCCAATGTGTCTAAAATAAAATAAATACGATGTTTCCCTAACTGATTGCTTAAAAATGGCTGTTACTTACCGAACAATCCTCATACTTATTTCTCTTTGTTAGTAGCTGAGGGAACCAGGTTTTGCATCACACAGACATACCTGCTGTGCACATTTCACAGGTAAAATGTAACATATTTCAATCAAAATAATAATATAAGAGTGACATCAGAACAGTTCTAAATACTATACTGTATATGAATTATCTCAAGTTTATTTTTAGTTCAAATTTGCTTTTAAGTAACTTAGACACACAAATAATGCAAAATGTTTAAAATGTGTAATTTATGTCATCAATATTTCTGCTGTTTTCAAAACCATCCACTCTGCACTTTCCCAAATACCCTCTTTCAAGAATTCTAGCTGTAGCTTGATCAGTTTGTAAAAACGTACCTTTTGTTTGCTTTTTCATATCAGTTATGATATTGCGTGGCAAAAGGGGTGTATTTATAAGCAGGTACACAAGGCAGAAGAAAGATATTTCCAGCCCAGTTTATCAGCAAATGACCATAAAACAAGAATGACACATTGGCCCATATGCAATTGATTTTCTCTCATGAGTTTTCTCTTAGACCTAGGAGATAATTTTCATCTTCTATTTAGAATAACTTTTCATCACTTTGAAATTGAAAAAGTACCAAAATGTAGGTGAAAAAGAACTGTGAAAATTATTCTGAATATTTTCTTGCTTGCTGGGGGCTTAAAAGGGATTTAATTGATTAAGTTTGAAAATATCACCTAGTACAGGGGTCGGCAACCCTCGGCTCCAGAGCCGCATGCGGCTCTTTTTCACCTTCGCCGCGGCTCTGGTGTCAGTGGCTGCGGCGCGCGTGTGACGTGTGCTGTCGCTGGCCCGGCAGCCTATCAGAGAGGCCGCCGGACCAGTGCAGTGCAGGGCTTCGGGCGGCCATTTTCCCGTAGCCCTGCAGTGTAATGCAGGCAGGACGTGACGTAGGAAGAGGATCGTGGGAGATGCGCGCCACAAGGTCGGGACAGGAGGAGATCGTGACAGGAGGTCTTCTGACTAGGTGAGTAAATGGGTTTTTCTTTTCATATCTGCTGAAGGAGTGTGCATATGGGGGTCATATCTGCTAACGATTTGTGCATATTGGGGTCATATCTGCTGAAGGATTGTGCATATGGGGGTCATATCTGCTAACGATTTGTGCATATGGAGGTCATATCTGCTAACGATTTGTGCATATGGGGGTCATATCTGCTAACGATTTGTGCATATGGGGGTCATATCTGCTAACGATTTGTGCATATTAGGGTCATATCTGCTAACGATTTGTGCATATGGGGGTCATATCTGCTAACGATTTGTGCATATGGGGGTCATATCTGCTAACGATTTGTGCATATGGGGGTCATATCTGCTAACGATTTGTGCATATGGGGGTCATATCTGCTAACGATTTGTGCATATTAGGGTCATATCTGCTAACGATTTGTGCATATGGGGGTCATATCTGCTAACGATTTGTGCATATGGGGGTCATATCTGCTAACGATTTGTGCATATGGGGGTCATATCTGCTAACGATTTGTGGATATGGGGGTCATATCTGCTAACGATTTGTGCATATTAGGGTCATATCTGCTAACGATTTGTGCATATGGGGGTCATATCTGCTAATAATTTGTGCATATGGGGGTCATATCTGCTAACGATTTGTGCATATTAGGGTCATATCTGCTAACGATTTGTGCATATGGGGGTCATATCTGCTAACGATTTGTGCATATGGGGGTCATATCTGCTAACAATTTGTGCATATGGGGGTCATATCTGCTAACGATTTGTGCATATGGGGGTCATATCTGCTAACGATTTGTGCATATGGGGGTCATATCTGCTAACGATTTGTGCATATGGGGGTCATATCTGCTAACGATTTGTGCATATGGGGGTCATATCTGCTAACGATTTGTGCATATGGGGGTCATATCTGCTAACGATTTGTGCATATGGGGGTCATATCTGCTAATGATTTGTGCATTTGGGGGTCATATCTGCTAACGATTTGTGCATATGGGGGTCATATCTGCTAATGATTTGTGCATATGGGGGTCATATCTGCTAATGATTTGTGCATTTGGGGGTCATATCTGCTAACGATTTGTGCATTTGGAGGTCATATCTGCTAATGATTTGTGCATTTGGGGGTCATATCTGCTAACGATTTGTGCATATGGGGGTCATATCTGCTAATGATTTGTGCATTTGGGGGTCATATCTGCTAACGATTTGTGCCTATGGGGGTCATATCTGCTAACGATTTGTGCATATGGGGGTCATATCTGCTAACGATTTGTGCATATAATGGTTTTGCGGCTCCCAGTTTTTTTCTCTTTTCGGAAATGGGTCCAAGTGGCTCTTTATGTCTTAAAGGTTGCAGACCCCTGACCTAGGAGAAAACGCAGGAGAAAATGTTAATTGCATAAAAGCCATTGGCCCAATCTAATTCATTTTTCACCTGAGTTTTCTCCTAGGTGATATTTTTAACCACTTCATCCCAAAGGGGTTTTTACCCTAACGGAAAAAGCGAATATTCACCTTTCAGTGTTCGTCCCTTTTATTTGCCAATAGCTTAATCTCTACTTATCACAATTAAATGATCTATATCTTGGTTTTTTCACCACCAATTAGGCTTTTTGGGGTTGATAATTGTTTTCAGTAATTACTTTATTTTCTATGCTTATTAAAGGGAAAAACAAGAAAAAAAATGAACAAATACACTATTTCTCCAATTTCATCCCCTATAGTTTTAATATAAACACTGCTACTGTACATAAAGCCCACACATTTCATCTGCCTATTTGTCCTGGTTATTACAAGATTTGAATTATGTCCCTAGTACAAAGTATGGTGACGATGGCCTCGATTCACAAAGCAGTGCTAACCTAGTTAGCACGCCTAAAGGCTTTAGGCGTGTTGCTAAGTAGTTAGCACAAAGCTTCAAGAAACCGCGCACAAAGTTTTGCGCGCAAGACTTTACGCGCATTACACTTTACGCGCAAAGTTTTGCGCTGCGCGGTGCGTGCGAAAGATCCGCTAAACACGCCTAATATGCCTATTTAGCGCGCGAACGGTGCGACCTTTCGCGCGCACCGCGCAGAATGAAAGCTCTTTTAGGCGTGCTAAGGGGCTTTTCACATGCGTGCTAAGACTTTGCACCCTTTTGTGAATCAAGCCCAATATATTATTTGGAAATAAAGCTGTATTTTGTCTATGTTGTGTTTTTTGTTTACTGTTCTCTCGCGCACACGAGCGGGAACGCACGTGCAGCGCTGCTTAACTTATAGAAACGTCCTGGAGCCGTTAAGAGGCTCCAGCAGGACGTTTTAATATGCCTGCTTGTACACTTGTCAATAAAATGCCTTTTAAGCAAGAAAATACTAAAATTAATTTTGATATTACTTTTTCACCTACTTTCTGGTATATTTTCAGTCGAAAAGAGCTGAAAAGTTATTTTAAATAGAAGATGAAAAATCATCTCCCAGGAGAAAACTCAGGTGAAAAGTTAATTGCATATGGTCCCTTGAATTCAAAAGAAGTGTACAGTCACTCTAAGATAAACTCTCCCAGATAACAAGACCACACCATCGTCAATATGAGCAGGGATGCTCTTCCGAGTAGCTACAAGTGCATAGTTACTCGGATTTGAAATGTAAATTAAATAGAGGTGACCGCGCCGCGGAAGATGGGGGTTAACTTACCCATGTTGCCACCAAATCCTATGTGTTCCTATTCGCGTCATATGCCGCACGCCACATCACTCCTGTGGTTCCAACTTCCAGCTTGAAGGAGGAAGTGTGGGAGTGTCATGGAACGCAACGTGTGACGTGAATGGAACTCATAGGATCCGACAGCATCACAGGTAAGTTGACCCCCATTTCTCGCAGTCACATTTGTTTAATTTACACGTACTTGAAGCTACTCAGAAGAGCATCCCTGCCCATGTGTAATGTGGCAATGATTCTTTGAAAGTAACACTCAAAAAAGTATTTTTCTTTCTAACTCTCTATCTTAAAAAAAAAAAAAGCAATTAACCCCACCTACTCCCAAACCTATTTACCCTTTCTCATCCTGCTTGGCTGGAATTGTAAGAATTAATAAGCCAGACAGCTTGAGGTTCTAATGTCTGAACAATACCAGCCTACATAATCATTAAAATGGAGGGGAGGAAACCGACGCTGCAAGAAGGAGGCAGAAATCATTCCCCTTCTTGCAAAACTTCCCGTCCATGTCAAGGGTGGGACAAGGGGCTAATTCCTACCTTTTGCTTGGGCCTTCGCTTTTCCTATCCTCTCTAGTTCACCTTTCAGTCCCTGGAATTTCTTTTGCTTCTCATACTCCATCTTCCAGGCTTTGCTGTCAATTAGTAGCACTGCCACATCTATCATCACTGTAGTTTTTTTTTTTGCCTATGTCCAGTTTATTGGTCAGTACCTGTCTGTCCATGTGGACATGGAAATCCCACTGGATCTTAGCTTCATCTTTTTCAGATCTACTGTGGATTGTTTAATTTAAAATTAGGAGAGTTTTGTCCATACACTATCCAGATGTCTTGAAAACAACATCAGCTACTTGTTGTGCCATTCAGTATATGCTGTTACTGAATCCATCTTGCACCCTATCACTATGTGTGGACCTCCTCTGAGGTCTCTTTGCAGTGCCTGTACCTCAGGTTCCATCTACTGAAGTAGATTCCTGCTTCTGAGGATCCGGTACTTAGAACTTGTTCTTGAGCTGCTATGATCAGTTAGGGTTGTCTCTGAGCCCAGCCCTTTCCAGACATTGGTAGGAACTTGTAGGAAGTGTTAGCCACCTCCCCTGCCTGTTGATGGTATATACCATGCAGGACCTTGTCTTGCCATGGTCTTCTGTCCACATCCGCAATGATGTCTCAGGTACTTTCTCAGCAGCTTGTATTTAGGTGCCATGTCACTCATATAATTGTATGTTATGGGTTTTCTCCTGTAAATATGAGAAGTGGAATACCATACAAAATGGAGTCAGAATTAACTATAAAGTTGTTCTTAAATTGTTCCATTGTACAAGGAAGATATGCGTTGCCTGGGTATGTATTTGATGGTTGTTGGCACTTCCCTTTTTTTCTAACCTTTGACATAATTGACACACAGTCATTCAGTGACTAAGTTTGTAAGCTTTGGGGTCCTTGGCATCAGTAGTGTGAGAATGGAAGCAGTTTATATTTTCACATTGAAAAGAATCAAACAAATCTGATTGGCTATTTGCGGCTCCAGCCCCTATTATGATTTTGAGCCCCAGTCACCCAATGACCGAATCTACCAGGTTTTAGGCCTCTGCCATTAACAGTGTAAGAATAGCAGAAATTTAAATATTCCCTGTATAAATCAATAGATGAAATGTGATAGGCTCCATCCACTCTCCTAAATATTATTCCCAGTCACCCAGTGACCAACTGCGCCAATTTTTAGAACACTGCCATTTACAGAGTAAGTATGGCTGCAGTTTAAATTTTACCATTTAAATATTTGGTTGTTGTTGTTGGCTCTGCCCACTTTTTCTAACCTTGACATGCAGTCACTCAATGACCAAGTTTGTGAGCTTTGGGGTTCTTGACATTAATAATGTGAGAATGGAAGCAGTTTATCAATCAAACAAATCTGATTGGCTGTTTGTGGTTCTGCCCACTTTTCTGAATTTGAATCCAAGTCACCCACTGAGTGATTGTACCAAGTTTGAGAACCCTGCCATTAACAGTGTAAGAATGGCTGCAGTTTACATTTTATCATGTAAAATTAATGGTTGAAATTTGATTGGCTGTTTTATGCTCTGCCCACTTTCCCTGAATTTTTAACTAGTAGTTCACCAAGTGGCCAACTGTGCCAAGTTTGGGGACTCTGGCTTTATTACTGCGAGAATGGCAGCCTTTTACATTTCTCCCATTGATGCGATAGGGTGAAATCTGATTGGCTGTTTGTGTTTCCATTTAGGTGTGCTGGGGGGGGGGGGAGGGGGAAGGAAGGGGGGGGCCCCCAGAACATAAAACCATGTCATCCCAGGTAATTAGGGACTGTATCCGAAGTTTTGTTGAAATCGGTTTGAGTGTTTGAGTGTTATACACATCACACATAGTATATTTAGAATGACATAGCTAAGTAGGGAAGGGAAAGCCAGATTTTCCAGCTCATCATCAGACTATTACTAATGCTTTCTTTGCTGGGGACGTCTCACATTTCTCTTTAGCTCATCCAGTTCTTTCCAGAAAATAGTGGACATTAGAGCAGATTCTGATCCTCTTTAGAGATGTACGGGTTCGCGTTCGCCTGCACCAGGCGAATTTTTGCGGAAGTTCGATTCGCTCCATAATGCTCTATTTAGCAAAACTTTGACTCTCCATATCACTGTCAGCAGACACATTATTGCCAAACACACTGCTCTCACTGCTGGAGGCCTGCCCCCCTCCCTCAAGCAAGGTCCTTATACCATTTGACTCAGTTGTCTGCCTACACTAATTAGTTATGGGACAGCTGCTACACACTCTGCTAGGGAGATTTTAATTAGCCTCTTGTGGGTCCCTCCTACCCCTCCTACCTCCTACTGGAGGGAGGAGGGTCTCATCTGCCAGGGAATTATACTATTTCAAAAACCAGTTTACATACCATGGCTGGGAATCGAACCCGGGTTTCACTGTGTGGTGGGCAAGTCACCCTAACTGCTGTACCACGACAGTACTAACTGAAGCTGGCCTAGCATTTACCATTTATGCTCAATGCAATAGAAACATTATTTTGCTTAAAGGACACCGTAACTGAGAGTGATATGGATGTTTCCTGTAAACAATACCAGTTGCCTGGCAGTCCAGCTGATCTTTGTGACTGCAATAGTGGCTGAATCACACCCTGAAACAAGCATGCAGCTAATCCAGTCTGACTTCAGTCAGAGCACCTGATCTGCATGCTTGTTCAGGAGCTGTGGCTAAAAGTATTAGAGACACAGGATCAGCAGGCGATTCAGGCAACTGGTATTATTTTAAAAGGAAAAATCCATATCACTTAGGTTCCCTTTAGGGATTTGTAGCATAAAAACCAACTCACATTGGCCGGGGTTTGAACCCGGGTCTCACTGTGTGGTGGGCAAGCACCCTACCCACTGTACCACAACAGTACTAACTGAAGCTGGCCTAGCATTTACTATTTATGCTCAATACAAGAGAAAAGGTAGATAAGACAAATAACATTTATATCACACTCTTCTCCTGGCGAACTATAGAGCATGCCCTAGTAGCTGCAGCTCTGGTGCTTTGAGTCCGCCAGGAGAAAAGTGTGATATAAATGTTATTTGTCTTGTCTACTTTTTCTCTTGTATTAAGCATAAATGGTAAATGCTAGGCCAGCTTCAGTTAGTACTGTTGTGGTACAGTGGTTAGGTTGCTTGCCCACCACATAGTGAGACCCAGGTTTAAATCCCTGCCAATGTCAGTTGGCTTTTATGCTACAAATCCTTAAAGGGAACCTAAACGGAGAAGGATATGGATTTTTCCTTTTAAAATAATACCAGTTGCCTGAATCGCCTGCTGATCCTGTGTCTCTAATACTTTTAGCCACAGCCCCTGAACAAGCATGCAGATCAGGTGCTCTGACTGAAGTCAGACTGGATTAACTGCATGCTTGTTTCAGGGTGTGATTCAGCCACTATTGCAGTCACAAAGATCAGCTGGACTGCCAGGCAACTGGTATTGTTTACAGGAAACATCCGTATCACTTTCAGTTAAGGTTCCCTTTAAGCAACCTAATGTTTCTATTGCATTGAGCATAAATGGTAAATGCTAGGCCAGCTTCAGTTAGTACTGTTGTGGTACAGTGGTTAGGGTGCTTGCCCACCACATAGTGAGACCCGGGTTCAAATCCCAGCCAATGTGAGTTGGCTTTTATGCTACAAATCCCTAAAGGGAACCTAAACGGAGAAGGATATGGATTTTTCCTTTTAAAATAATACCAGTTGCCTGAATCGCCTGCTGATCCTGTGTCTCTAATACTTTTAGCCACAGCCCCTGAACAAGCATGCAGATCAGGTGCTCTGACTGAAGTCAGACTGGATTAGCTGCATGCTTGTTTCAGGGTGTGATTCAGCCACTATTGCAGTCACAAAGATCAGCTGGACTGCCAGGCAACTTGTATTGTTTACAGGAAACATCCATATCACTCTCAGTTAAGGTTCCCTTTAAGCAACCTAATGTTTCTATTGCATTGAGCATCAATGGTAAATGCTAGGCCAGCTTCAGTTAGTACTGTCGTGGTACAGTGGTTAGGGTGCTTGCCCACCACACAGTGAAACCCGGGTTCGATTCCCGGCCATGGTATGTAAACTAGTTTTTGAAATAGTATAATTCCCTGGCAGATGAGACCCTCCTCCCTCCGGTAGGAGGGAGGAGAGAATAGGTAGGAGGGACCCACAATAGGCTAATTAAAATTTCCCTAGCAGAGTGTGTAGCAGCTGTCCCATTACTAATTAGTGTAGGCAGACAACTGAGTCAAATGGTATAAGGACCTTGCTTGGAGGGATGGTCCTCCAGCAGTGATGTGTATTTCACTCAATCAGGTGTGCCTCCAGGTATTAGAGCCCTTGAAACATGGTTTCTATCATTTTTCCAGCCGGTAGAATTTTTTTAAATTTTCAAAGTTCACCTCCCCATTGAAGTGTATTGTGGTTCGCAAACTTTTTCGCGAACCGAACCTTTCGCGGAGGTTCGCGAACAGGGTTCGCGAACCGAAAAACGGAGGTTCGCGACATCTCTAATCCTCTTTACCCAAATACTCTATTGCACCGGTTTTATATTCATTATTTCATCAATCCTCTTCCTATCTTCCAATGCCCATTGTGTGTCTGCAGGGAAGTTTCTATAGGTAGCCAAGAAGCCTCCAGTATTAGGTAGTCAGATGCAGCCCCCCCACCACACACACACACACACACACACACACACACACACACACACACACACACACACACACACACACACACACACACACACACACACCTGTATAGGTAGCCAGAGAGCCACCTCACATCCCAAGGTATAGGTAGCTAGAGTGCACTCCTACCATAGTATATACCAGCGCTGGGCAAACATCACACCTGCCAATAGGCTGGCATGTGGCATGTCATGTGATGGCCTGTAGTCATGGAGAGGCAACCCTGGAATCGGCAAGTAGGTGAGTTTTAACCCCCCTATATAACCTGCTCGTGAATCTGCAGGGAGGGAGGTAGTAGAGAAAGAATTTTAGGAATGCGGCCCGTGGTCTGCATCTTGTGGCCTGAGTCACATAGAGCTTGCCCAGGTTTGGTATATACTGTAGGTAGCTAGAGTGCCCCCTCCCCTAATATATGGGTAAGCAGGGTGTCCCCTCCAAATAGGTAGCCAGGTCACCCGTCCCATATAGGTGGCCAGGGTTCCCGCTCCCCTATAGGTAGCCAGGGTGCCCCCTTCCCTCACATGTAGGTAGCCAAGGTGCCTCTTCCCCTAATATATAGGTAGCCAGGGTGTCTCCTCCAAATAGGTAGCCAGGTGACCCGTCCCATGCAGGTGGCCAAGTTCCCACCTCCCATATATGTGGACAGGGTGCTTGCTCCCTTATAGGTAGCCAGGGTGCCCCCTTCCCTCACATGTAGGTAGCCAAGGTGCCCCCCGTATAGGATGCCAGGGTGCCCCTTCTCTCACATATAGGTAGCCAGGGTGCCCCCTTCCCTCCCATATAGGTGGCCAGAGTGCCCGCTCCCCTATAGGTGGCCAGGGTGCCCCCTTCCCTCCCATATAGGTAGTAAGGTTGCCCCCTTCCCTTCCATATAGGTAGCCAGGGTGCCCTTTTCCCTACCATATAGGTAGCCAGGGTGCCCCGTTCCCTCCCATATAGGTGGCCAGGGTGCCCGCTCCCCTATAGGTAGCCAGGGTGCCCCTTCCCTCCCATATAGGTGGCCAGGGTGCCCCCTTCCCTCCCATATAGTCAGTAAGGTTGCCCCCCTTCCCTTCCATATAGGTAGCCAGGGTGCCCTTTTCCCTCCCATATAGGTAACCAGGGTGCCCCGTTCCCTCCCATATAGGTGGCCAGGGTGCCCACTCCCCTATAGGTAGCCAGGGTACCCCCTTCCCTCCCATATAGGGGGCCAGGGTGCCCCCTCCCTCGATTCATGAAATTTCAACATTACTTTGTTTATTACTATTTCCCTTCTGAGTCATAGCATCTCAGAGGGAGAAGTAATTAGCTGGAACCCAGAATTACCTTTGCTCAGTCATAGCCATTATAACATTATGTCTATGGCAGCGCCCAGGTCAGACGCAGCACGTTGTAATATGTGCGCCAAAACCACCTGCTTCGAAAGGGTTCCCCCTCCCATATAGGTGGCCAGGGTGCCCCCTACCCTCCCATACCCTCCCATGTAGGTGGCAAGGGTGCCCCCTCCCCTCCCATATAGGTGGCCAGGGTGCCTCCACCCATGTAAGTGGCAAGGGTGCCCCCTCCCATATAGGTGGCCAGGGTGCCTCCTCCCATATAGGTGGCAAGGGTGCCTTCTCCCCTCCCATATAGGTGGCCAGGGTGCCTCCCCCCATAAAAGTGGCATGGATACTCCCCTCCCCTGCTGCCCACTGCCTTATAAACAAACTTGTATTAAACAGTAAGAGTGAAGGTGATGGGAGAAAGCTTTAGCAGACAGACAGTGAACATTGAGAAAGAATGGAGGTGGTGGGAGAAATGAGTGGCAGGCAGACAGTGAACAGTAAGAGTGGTGGTGAGAGAAAGCTACAGCAGACAGACAGTGAAAAGTGAGAGTGGGGGTGGTGGGAGAAAAAGAGTGGCAGGCAGACATTGAACAGAGAGAGTGGAGATGATGGAAGAAAGCTACAGCAGACAGGCAGTGGACAGTAAGAGTGGTGGTAGCAGTAAAAAGATGTGGCAGACAGACAGTGAACAGTTAGGTCTTGTTCCCACTGTATGCGCTGCTGTGCACATTTCGGCATAGCAGAGCAGTTTGCACAGCCATTTGCGTTAAATAATATGAACGAGGCCTGAGAGTGAACAGGGGTGCAGCTAAGGTTTTGGTGGCAGCCCATAATTTGGGCCCCCCCTCCCTGAAAGGATCAATGCCTGAAGTGTGCCACAGCAAAAAATTAGTGAAGCGGTGCACCGTGGGGAAGAAGTGAGTGTGGCCATGTCATCATGATGTGGGTGAAGCCAAATACTAACAAAATACAGTTAGTCACCAGTTAACAAATTAGATAGGGACTGTAGGTCTGCTTTAAGCCTGAATTAGTTCACTTTTGTCCCAACCCCCCCACTCCCCCGTTCTCCCTATGCCTCTTTTGTCTCCCTCTTTGTCACCTCAGTTTGTTGCCCCTCTGTGCCACCTCTGTTCCCCCTGTGCCTCTTTTGTCCCTCTCTATGTCCCCCCATATAAGTATCGAGACATAGGTCCCTCCAGTATAGGTAGCCAGGCATATATAAGTTCCCCCAACATAGGTTGCCAGGTACAGGTGCCATCAGTATCTGTAGCGAGTTATAGGTGCCCCAGTATAGGTAGCCAGGTACAGGTGGTGCCCCAGTATAGGTTAGCCAGGTACAGGTGCCAGCAGGATAGGTAGCGAGCTAGAGGTGCCCCAGTATAGGTAGCCAGGTACAGATGGAGCCCCAGTATAGGCTACATGACAGCGTCCAATTGGCGACTCCTCTCACAGCGCTCTCCTCGCTCTCTCCTGTCACCGGGCCCAACTTCCCTCCTACCACCATGGTTACTTCCGGCAGGCACCTCCCGACGTCATGAGAGGCACCGCCAGACAACCATGGTGACAGGGCAAGCAGCTGGTCCTGGCCTCAGGCGAGAGCAAGGAAAGCCCGGTTAGAGTAGTTACCAATGGAACAATGGCATGTAGGGCCCCCTCCAAAGCGAGACCCAAAGCGGGGGTGTGCCTCGCATATACACTGGCGGCGCCCTGAGAGTGGAGGTGGTGGGAGAAAGTTTTAGCAGACAGACAGTGAACAATGAGAGTGGAGGTGGTGGGGAAAAGGCGTGGCAGGTAGACAGTGAAAAGTAAGAGTGGTGGTAGCAGTAAAAAGTTACAGCAGACAGATAGTGAATAGTAAGAGTGGTGATGGGAGAAAACTACAGCAGACAGACAATGAACAGTGAGAGTGCAGGTGGCGGGAGAAAGAGTCAGCAGACAGACACAGACAAGGGTGGCAGGCAGACAGTGGACAGTGAGAGTGATGGTAGCAGTAAAAAGCTATAGCAGACAGACACTAAACAATGAGAGTGGAGGTGGTTGGAGAAAGGAGTGGCAGGCTGTCAGTGGACAGTGAGAGTGGTGGTGGCAGTAAAAAGCTACAGCAGATAGACAGTGAACAATAGTGGTGGTTACGAGAGAAAGCTACAGAAGAAACACAGTGAGCATTGAAAATGATGGTGGTGGGAGAAAGCTACAGCAGGCAGACAGTGAATAGTGATAGTGGTGGTAGTGGGAGAAAGCTTCAGCAGGCAGATACAGTAGTAAACAGTGTTAGTGGTGGTGGCAGGCAAAAGCTACTGAAGATAGATAGTGGAAAATGAGTGCAGTGGTGGTGGTGGAAGAAAGATTCAGCAGACAGATATTGAACAGTGAGGGTGGTGGTGGTTGTGGGAGAATGTTGATAGTGGTGGTCATGTCTAAGAGAACTCATTGGAAAGCATGTGATTTGTTTGATCAGCTGATAGATTTGCAAAGCTCTGATTTGCCATGATCACATTTTGCTTTAGCCAGTGGCGGCTCCAGGATCTTTTTTTGGGGGGTGCTATGCAGGTGCTGGACCAATTTCTGGGGTAGCTGGCAAAAAATTGGGTTTCTGCTTTAACTTGCTTCAAGCGCCATGGCAAAAAAACGGCGTGGTCATGACCGATTGAGGGCGGAGCTAACTGTAATTTAAAGTGAACCCAGGGTGAGAGTGATATGGGGGCTGCCATATTTATTTCCTTTTAAACAATACTAGTTGCCTGGAAGCCCTGCTGTTCTATTTGGCTGCAGTAGTGAACTGAATTACACCAGAAACAAGCATGCAGCTAATCTTGTCAGTTCTGACAATATTGTCAGAAACCCCTGACCTGCTGTATGCTTGTACAGGGTCTATGATTGAAATAATTAGATGCAGAGGACCAGCACGGCAGCCAGGCAGCTGGTATTGTTTAAAAAGGAGATAAACATGGCAGCCTCAATATTATTCTCACCTCCGGTTCCCTTTAAAAGTGCAACGCAAAAACAGTGGGCACAAGTTTTGGTGACCCTTTCCCCAGAAAATTCACATAATTGTGCAGGTGTTCTCAAGAAAATACACGTAATGTGAGCAGATTTGCCCAGAAAGCACGTTCAATCATGTCGGCAGATTTGACTAGAAAATACGTGCAATCATGTGGCAGTTTTGACCAGAAAATACATGCAATCATGTCGGCAGATTTGCCCAGAAAATACATGCAATCATGTGGCAGATTTGACCAGAAAATACGTGGAATCATGAGGCATATTTGACCAGAAAATACATGCAATCATGTCAGCAGATTTGCCCAGAAAATACATGCAATCATGCAGCAGATTTGACCAGAAAATACGTGGAATCATGAGGCATATTTGACCAGAAAATACATGCAATCATGTCAGCAGATTTGCCCAGCAAATACGTGCAATCATGTAGCAGATTTGACCAGAAAATATGTGGAATCATGTTGGCAGATTTGCCCAGAAAATACATGCAATCATGTAGCAGATTTGACCAGAAAATGCGTGCAATCATGTAGCAGATTTGACCAGAAAATACGTGCAATCATGTAGCAGATTTTACCAGAAAATGCGTGCAATCATGTGGCAGATTTGACTAGAAAATATGTGCAATCATGTGGCAGATTTGACTAGAAAATACGTGCAATAATGTGGAAAATTTGACCAGAAAATACGTGAAATCATGTGGCAGATTTGACTAGAAAATACGTGCAATCATGTGGCAGATTTGACTAGAAAATATGTGCAATCATGTGGCAGATTTGACTAGAAAATACGTGCAATCATGTGGCAGATTTGACTTGAAAATATGTGCAATCATGTGGCAGATTTGACTAGAAAATACATGCAATCATGTGGCAGGTTTGACTAGAAAATACGTGCAATCATGTGGCAGATTTGACCAGAAAATACATGCAATCATGTCGGCAGATTTGCCCAGAAAATACGTGCAATAATGTGGTAGATTTGACCAGAAAATATGTGCAATCATGTAGCAGATTTGACCAGGAAATACATGCAATCATGTAGTAGATTTGACCAGAAAATACATGCAATCATGTAGAAGATTTGACCAGAAAATACGTGCAATCATGTGTCAGACCTGGCCAGAACATACACCTGCTGCTAATATAAATAAAAAAAAAAAAACATTTACTCACCTGCAGCACTGCAGACCTCCTCCCAGCCTCCGTCTGGTGCGCAGCTCCCACGATCCTCTGCAGAGTGCAGCTGCCAACTGTCTAAAACTGCTGCTCTGAGCAGGGCTATGGGAAAATGGCACCCGAAGCCCTGCGCTGCAGACTCAAAGTCTCCAGAGCAGGGCTTCGAACGCCATTTTACCGTAGCCCTGCTCTGCTGCTGTCGGACCTGCGGGCTGCTGCTGTCAGTGAACTGGCACCTGAAAGTCCGTTCATGCTGGGGGGTGCTTGGAGAATTTTAGGGGGTGCTTCAGCACCCAAAGCACCCCCCTGGTGCCGCCACTGGCTTTAGCACATGATCCTGACTAGCAAATCAGAGACGCACATATCTATCACCTGACCAAACTGATCACATGCTTCTCCATGAGTTCTCCTAGACATGAGCATCACTACTTAGGACCAATGACCAGAGTGCATACAATGCAATGCAGTAAAAGCAGATGAATATAAAGTATTCTGTACATATGCTATATAACGAACCACACAAAGACTCAATACCCAGCATCCCTTAGTAAAATAACAATGTTAGGAGGGACAAGCCAGATTTTCCAGCTCTTCATCCTATGCTTACAGTTGTAACGTCTGCAGAGGACTTATTACAGTTGTCTGTCACTCATCCAGTTCCTACTAGAATACAGCGGACATCAAACCAGACTCTGACCCTCTTCTGCCCCAAATACCTGACAGGAACGACATAAGCCTTTTCTCGAAACTCTGCTTTACATTTCATTGAAGCAAAGCTCGCACGAAAGCAGAGGTACCAGCAGAATATTGTCTGCTGGGGGAAAGAGGGGGGAGAGCAATCCTATGGTTTTGTGTAAAAAAAGATAAATTAAACAATGATGCTTTTAATGAATACTGTAGTTGTATTACCTTAATTTCAGGATCCTTGTATTTTATCCTCCTTGCAGGAAACCTGATGAGAGAGGAACATGAATGGTGATCTTCTTACAGTGGGATAAAACTGTGACATAGCATTCAATAAAAATGTGTTTTCCTGCTTTTTATTACCCATACAGTTATCAGATTTGCTTTTGTGCATAAGTAATATTGTCTGTTAACAAATGACAAGTTCCCACAATACAGTTTATCTGTTATGAAAGCTGCCATTGCATTTTCTTGCATAGCTGCTATATTTATATTCAAAATCTATCTAGTGATCACTTCTCGGCTCTCTGCTTCTACAGCAGAGAGAGCTCATTTTCAGCACAACTAGGAATGTACCAGACAAAGGAATGTAAACAAAAGAATGTAAACAAAATCTCTTCAGATGCGGCCAGATACATTTTCTGTCCCTTAATGTATTTAAAAATAACGCATGAAAAAAAAACATTTTACCTATTGTACCTTTAAAGATAACCTAAAGTCAAAAAAAAAAAATGAGATTAACTCACCTGGGGCTTCCCTCAGCCCCCTGCAGATGATCGGTGCTCTTGCAGCTCCGCTCCGATGGCCCAGGACCCGCCGGCGAACACTAACAGTTTGGCCGTCACCGGCCGACAGGCATGGGAACGCGAGTGGTTCTTCGCGTTCCCAGCCTGTATATCGCCCCCTATGCTGCTATTGCGGCAAGGAGGCTGCAATAGCAGCATAGGGGGCGATATACATGCTGGGAACGCGAAGAATCACTCGCGTTTCCATGCCTGTCGGCTGGTGACGGCGAAACCGGAAGTCATCGCCGGCGGGTCCAGAAGCATCGGAGCGGAGCTGCGAGGACACCGATCGGCTGCAGGGGGCTGAGGGAAGCCCCAGGTGAGTTAATCTCATTTTTTTTGGTTGCCTTTAGGTTCACTTTAAAGCACACCTGAACTAAAATGAATACGGTGGCCCTTTTATACAATGCATATTGTCTTTCTGTCCTGCTGATTCTCTGCCTCCTATACTTTTAGCCTTAGGCCTTTTCTGAACAAGCATGCAGAAGAGTAGGTGTTTCTGACTGACGCCTGACTTGATTAATCACATGCTTTTTTCAGGTGCATGAGACAAATACTACCGTAGCCAAAAAGATCAGCAGGCCAACCAGGCAACTGGTATTGACTAAAAGGAAATAAATATGGCAGCCACCATATCCCTCTCAGCTCAGGTGTACAGTACTTTAAAGTACATTTTCTCAAAAATCATTTTTTTTAAATAAATCGTTTCCAATCGCTCCCACTATTTGTTCCCACTAATCACCTAGCAAATTTAGTGATTGTAGAAAGTATGGGGTAGAGCCACACACCCATCTTGTTCTGCCCACATTACGTTTAATGTACTTTTGTAAGTACATTAAACAAGCATGTACTTGGTACAGCATAGTTGCAGCTTTTCTAAACCATTCAAAGAAAAGTCCTTTGGTTGGGCTTCAAACCAACTCTCAGCAGCATGTTTGATGCTAGAAATGTTCTCAAAATGTTGCCCCTTCAGGTCTTCCTTCAAGTTCAGAAATGGACAATAGTCTGAAGGGGCCAGGTCAGGTGAATAGAGGGGACAGTAAGCCAATTGGAAACCTAGGGTGTTTAATTTGGCAGGCACAGTATTGGCCATGTGCGCAGGTACATTGTCCTGCAAACAAAGGATCCCTTTGCTCAATTTTCTGTTGCATTTCATCTTATTTGCCGCCTTCAGCTGGTTCAGCTACAAGGTCAGAATTACACTGCCCACTGATACTGGAGCCTTGATGTAGGCAGTCCACCAACAGAATACCATCTTTGTCTCAGAAGATGGAGGACATGACTTTGTTGGCCAATTTCTGAGTGCAGATTTCTTTGACCGTTTCTTGGTGCCAGGATTACATATGTGGAACCAGGCTTCATCCTCACTAACTAGACAAAAAGTCCTTTACAGCTTCAAAATGGGCCAAAACAGCTTTGGATGCTTCAGCTTGTTCCTTCTTCTGATCACTGTTCAAACATTTCGGCACACACGTTGCTGAAAGCTTGGGCAAGTATAGGATAGAAGTGATAATAACAAACCTAACATGCTGCCTTGAGATATCCAGTATCTGGCCTATCTTTTTTGTGGACATTCACCAGCCCTCAATAATCAGCTCATGAACCGCATAGTAGAGTTGCCGAGTCAGATGAGCTTTGGGGAGGGGGAGGGGGAGGGAATGTCCACTGCAGGGATCATCTTCAACGGTGAAATGCCCAGTCTTGAAATGAGCTATCAAGGTTTTGACAGTGCTGTAGGAAGAACACCTTGCTCCCAGTGTTTGTGGCATCTCAGTGGGAATGCCTTTGCTGGCTTTTCCTGAAGAAATAAAAACTTCATACGGCCCCTAACTCCAGCAACGTGATTGTTGCTTGTGCCTTTACCATCATAGTTTCTCACCAAGGAAAAAAACAGTTTTAAGATTCCCAAACACTTGATATTTGCACAGTTGCATACTATAATATTAGGCTGTCAAGTGCCCCCACACTTACTTTTCTATTTCATGTAAATTGGGGCAAATTAAGGAACTTATCAGCACCTCCTCGTAATCCAAAGCCTCTAAAAGTTTCTATTATTAATATTATTATTATTGATTTATAAAGCGCCAACATATTCCGTGGCGCTGTACAAAGTATGAAACAAACATGGGGTACATAATACAGACAATGGTGTACACTAATATACAAGATACATAATTAGTGACAAAATACAAAAAATGATACATCATACAGGATACAAAACACAGAAGTGGTAATGACAGAAATAAGTAACACGATAAATAAAATGTATAATGATTTCCAAGACACAAAAGGGGGAGAAAGCCCTGCCCTTGCGAGCTTACATTCTAAAGGGAATGGGGGGAAACAAGAGGAGGGGTAGTATACGATAAAATATATAAAGGCATTGTGTTTTAGGATACCTAGTAGGAGTGCAATTTGGTCTTAGGACAAAGGGAAGTGGCTTAAGGTAGTGCATATGCTTGTCGGAACAAATGAGTATTTAGAGAGCATTTAAAAGTAACAAAGGTTGGCGAGTGACGGATGTGTTGTGGGAGGGGATTCCAGAGAAAGGGTGAAGCGCGTGCAAAATCTTGTAAGCGGGAATGTGAGGAGGTGATTCTAGAGGAGGACAACAGAAGATTGTGTGCAGATCTGAGATTGCGATTGGGTTTGTATCTGGAAATTAGTGATGATATGTACCGGGGAGAGAGATTGTGGAGAGCTTTGTACATTAGGGTTAGGAGTTTGAACTGGATCCTCTGGTTAATTGGCAGCCAGTGAAGAGCTTGACAGAGAGGGCCAGCTGAGGAAGATCGAGAAGAAAGATGAATGAGACGAGCAGCTGAGTACAGTACCGACTGGAGCGGGGCCAGTTTGTTAAAAGGTAGTCCACAAACTAGTACGTTGCAGTAGTCCAGATGAGAAATTATAAGAGCATGTATTAACATTTCGGTTGTGTCTTGAGTGAGAAAGGGACGGATGCGAGATATATTTTTGAGTTGGAGATGGCAGGCGCTGGTTATGGAGTGAACATGAGGAATAAAAGAGAGAGAAGAGTCGAATATTACCCCCAAGCTCCGTGCTTTGGGAACTGAAGTTATGGGAGTGTTATTAACATTTATAGTTACTTCAGCCAGAGAGGTGGCCAGGGACGGTGGAAACATTATTAGTTCCGTTTTACTCATATTAAGTTTTAGGAAGCGAGAGGACATGAAGGAGGATATAGCAGACAAGCAGTCAGGAACACGTTTGAGGAGGGAGTTAAGGTCTGGGTCCGAGAGGTACAGTTGCGTATCGTCTGCATACAGGTGGTATTGAAACCCGAATGAGTTGATTAAGTCACCAAGACCGTGCATGTAGATGGAAAAGAGGAGGGGACCAAGGACAGAGCCTTGAGGAACCCCGACAGACAAAGCATGAGGAGAAAAGATCTGATCTGAGTAGGAGACTGTGAAGGACCTTCCAGAGAGGTAGGAAGATAACCATGTGAGAGCAAGGCCCTTTATTCCTACATTTGAAAGTATTTGTAAGAGTAAGGTGTGGTCAACCGTATCAAATGCTGATGACAGGTCAAGAAGGATGAGTATTGAAAATTGACCTTTGGATTTGGCTGTAAGAAGGTCATTGGCCACTTTGGTAAGGGCCGTTTCCGTGGAGTGGTTAGAGCGAAAGCCAGACTGGAACTGATCAAGTAGGGAGTTAGCTGATAAATAATGGCTTAATTCTGCATGTATGGCGTTCAATTAGTTTGGATGCAAATGGGAGAAGTGAGACTGGGCAGTAGTTGGCGAGTGTGGTAGGATCTAGAGATGGTTTTTTAAGTAGTGGTGTCACAACAGCCTTTTTGAGTGGAGAGGGACAGGTTAAATAGCGATGTTAGTGCAGGCATGAGAGATGAGGATAGCTGCGGAATGAAATGGGAGGGAATAGGATCCAAAGAACAAGTGATTAGATTAGCTTTGGATATTATAGAGGAGAGAGAATGTTCAGAGAGTGGAGAGAAGGCAGTTAGAGAGCAGTCAATGAGAGCTGTGGAGGTAGGATTTGAGGGCTGCTTGGAGAATTCACTTCTGATTTTGTCAATTTTATCAGTGAAGTATGTTGCAAATTCTTCAGCTGATAAGCAAGATGAAGAAGGAGGAGGAGGGGGATGGAGAACGGAGTTGAAAGTGCTGAACAAGCGTTTTGGATTGTGTACTTGGGCGGATATTAGGGAGGAAAAATAGGCCTGTTTTGCCACAGAGAGCGCGTTTCTGAAGTTGTTCAAGGCTATTTTATATGCGATGAAATCCTCATTTGTGTTACTTTTCTTCCAACGCTTCTTTCCGCTGCTCTAGAGCATCTTTTTAACTAGTGTAGGGTTCGCGAACGTTCGCCGAACATCGCCGCGATGTTCGGGTGTTCGCCCCGAACTCCGAACATAATGGAAGTCAATGGGGACCCGAACTTTCGTGCTTTGTAAAGCTTCCTTACATGCTACATACCCCAAATTTGCAGGGTATGTGCACCTTGGGAGTGGGTACAAGAGGAAAAAAAATATTTGAAAAAGAGCTTATAGTTTTTGAGAAAATTGATTGTAAAGTTTCAAAGGAAAAACTGTCTTTTAAATGTGGAAAATGTCATGTTTCTTTGCACAGGTAACATGCTTTTTGTCGCCATGCAGTCATAAATGTAATACAGAGAAGAGGTTCCAGGAAAAGGGACCGGTAACGCTAACCCAGCAGCAGCAGCAGCACACGTGATGGAACAGGAGGAGGAGGCGCAGGAGGAGAAGGCCACGCTTTTTGAGACACAACAACCCAGGCCTTGCATGAGGACAAGAAGCGTGCGGATAGCATGCTTTTTACCGCCATGCAGTCATAAATGTAATAAAGATGAGAGGTTCCATAAACAGGGACCGGCAACGCTAACCCAGCAGCAGCAGCAGCACACGTGATGGAACAGGAGGAGGCGCAGGAGGAGAAGGCCACGCTTTGAGACACAACAACCCAGGCCTTGCATGAGGACAAGAAGCGTGCAGATAGCATGCTTTGTACCGCCATGCAGTCATAAATGTAATAAAGATAAGAGGTTCAATAAACAGGGACCGGGCGGCAACGCTAACCCAGCAGCAGCAGACGTGATGGAACAGGAGGAGGCGCAGGAGGAGAAGGCCACGCTTTCAGGCGCAACTCAGGCCTTGCATGAGGACAAAAAAATGCGTGCTCAAAGCAATGCAATGAGTAGTTTTCAGGACACAATGGGCTATTCGGAGGAGCTATTCCCACCCCCACAATCTTCTACCTGTGAAAGGTCAATGGAACAGCCACAAATGTTGTGCCCGGATTCACAACCTTTTTCTGTGGAAAATGCACCTCGCACTGAAATGCAAGGCGAGGCCGAGGATGAACATGACGTCAACAACTCAACATGACGCAAACTGGGGGCGGAACAGAAAGCTGCTTTCAATGTTTTGAAGGCCTTAATTGCCTCCGGTGGCCAGTTAGATGCATCATTCATCACACCCAAATCCCAGAGCAATGTGTGCAGGAATTTGAATCGCAGGAGGTGTACCGAGATCATCTGGACAAGTGACCAAGTGACCAAGTGACCAAGTGACAAGTGACCAAGTGACAAGTGACAAAGTGAAAAGTGACAAAGTGACCAGTGACAAAGTGACAAAGTGACAAAGTGACTGACAAAGTGACAAAATGACAAAGTGACAAGTGACAAGTGACAAAGTGACAAGTGACAAAGTGACAAGTGACAAAGTGACAAAGTGACAAAATGACATAGTGACAAAGTGACAAGTGAGAGGTTGTTCTGGGGAGCTTTACTCCACTGCACACAGTCACATATGAGGAGAGGTCTCGTCGGGACTGCTGATCCTCCTCAGCTTGCTCAAAGCCTTGAGGGTTCCTGAAGATCCTCGGCTTGGAGTTCGCCGGGGTTCAGCTTGGTGTCGGGGTCGGCGGCGTCCTCCTCACTCCAACGTGGCAGATCTTCTGTTGAAGGAAAAAAACAAAAACATTTTTTAAAGTCCAGTACCGCTTCTGAAGGACTCACCAAGAGATGCAGGAGCGCTTCAATCTAGCGCACCATCGCTCGCTGGGTGATGTCCCTCCCTACGCGCTGGAATTCTACGCTGCACATGCTAGCACGCTTTTGCGCAGTCCCGAGGCGCATTCCAGCAGCTAGCTACCAAGCTTCTGTGGATCTGATTGGGCCACCATGTTGGATCTCTGCCAAGTCCTCCAAAATTTTGAGCAATCCACGTTGCTTGTGACTGAGCAGTGACAACTCTACAGTCAGCATTACAATACCACTGCTGTGTTTACTGAAGAAATCAGTGTTGAAGATGGAAACCGCTGGCATGATGCAAGTAGTGGAATCTGAAGATGAAAACGATCAGCGTGATGATACCAACATCAGGCAACCTGCCTCAGGAAACGCTGGTCCCAGCTATGACAAAGAACAGGACGAGGAACAGCTGGAGTTGGAGCAGGAATTGGATGCCCCCACTGCCGAAGGACAGAGCGGTGCACGTTGGACTTCCACAATTTAGCGGGAATGGACAGCAGAAGAGGAAGAAAGTGATGCTGGTGACGAATATGGTGCATCACAACAATCACAACGCTCACAAGAACATGAAGACAGAGGAGTCTGGCAGGATTCTCTGGCACACATGGCTCAATTCATGCTAGACTGGATTGAACGCGGCCCGCGCATTATTCAATATTCATTATTATTCATTATTCTGGACAACACCAATTACTGGGTTTATACCCAGTTTATACAAAACACAATGTTAAAAACTGATTGAAGAAAGTGTCAGACAGGTCAAAAATGGAACAATTCCAGCAGGCCCTTGAGGATGGAGACTTTAGAGAGGAGATTGACATCCTCCTCCTTCTCTAGCCAGTTGTACGCCGACAGACTGACTTCAGCAAACCCAGGAGGACCAGCAGGGCAGCAAAGAACACAAGCTGCTGCTAGTGCCCAAAAGGGAATGGTATTGGCAGTGTCCTTGGAGTGGGAACATTTTCTGACACCCATGCAGCAGCCCACAGAACAGCAATCGGGCAGTTCCACGTCCTCCAACACCAATCGCCTGGAGAAGATGGTCAAGGACTACATGTCAGATGGCGTAGCTGTGTTGAACAATCCATCTGCAGACAGACGGTGAGTGTGACAGCACAGAAGGACCATGGCAACTCACTCATAGTACCACAGTTTGATAGTGCTGCCCAAAAAATTATATGGATCCGTGGACCCGGACAGTACTGGGAAGTGGGAACGCAGATTTTAGTACCTAAACACACGATACAACATGTTTTCCGGGGTCGGACTCTGAGGCACATACAGATGGTCCCGATCATCATCCTCATCATACAACTCTTCTCCTGAGTCTGACCCACCCAGCACCTCTGCCACCCCAACATCCCCAGACACAGACCCCTCATCGTCCTCAACATTAACTTGGGATGCTGGCCTGAGCCCGACCTCCTCCTCCACATCAGGCCCCATCATCTCCTCAATGGCAGCCCTCATTAATCGCTCTGGCGCCGGACCGATGGACACAACGTTCTCCTCCGGGGAGGGCTGCTGCTGACCACTGGCTGCTGGGGTGGATGTTATAGCTTGCGTGGGGCGTTGGCTGTTGCTGTTGTTGGGAGTGCTGCTCACAGCGGAGGTCTCTGAGGAACTCATGGTGAGCTCATATAGTGGTTGACGTTGAGTGAAGTATTACTGATCCCAGCAATATACACACTGACTGGCAGAGTACGCAATGCTATATAGTGGTTGACGGTGAGTGAAGTACTACAGATCCCAGCAATATACACAGTGACTGGCAGTACAATGGTATGGGTGGGTGAGCAGAGTACTACAGATCCCAGCAATGCTATATAGTAATGGGGTGACTGAGTGAGCGGCAGTGTACTACTGTTCCCAGCAGACACAGAGTGGCAGTAAACACAATGCTATATAGTGTGGCTGAGCGAGCGGTGTACTACTGTTCCCAGCAGACACAGAGTGGCAGTAAACACAATGCTATATAGTGTGGCTGAGCAAGGTACACAGAGTGGCAGGAAACACAATGCTATATAGTGTGGCTGAGCGAACGGTGTAGTACTGTTCCCAGCAGACACAGAGTGGCAGTAAACAGAATGCTATATAGTGTGGCTGAGCAAGCGGTGTAGTACTGTTCCCAGGAGACACAGAGTGGCAGTAAACACAATGCTATATAGTGTGGCTGAGCGAGGTACACAGAGTGGCAGTAAACACAATGCTATATAGTGTGGCTGAGCGAGCGGTGTACTACTATTCCCAGCAGACACAGAGTGGCAGTAAACAGAATGCTATATAGTGTGGCTGAGCGAGGTACACAGAGTGGCAGTAAACACAATGCTATATAGTGTGGCTGAGCGAGCGGTGTACTACTATTCCCAGCAGACACAGAGTGGCAGTAAACAGAATGCTATATAGTGTGGCTGAGCGAGGTACACAGAGTGGCAGTAAACACAATGCTATATAGTGTGGCTGAGCGAGCGGTGTACTACTATTCCCAGCAGACACAGAGTGGCAGTAAACAGAATGCTATATAGTGTGGCTGAGCGAGGTACACAGAGTGGCAGTAAACACAATGCTATATAGTGTGGCTGAGCGAGCGGTGTACTACTATTCCCAGCAGCGACACAATGACTGGGGGGACCCTGGCTAGCGTGGCTGGAGCGCGAACTACCCTGCCTGCCTACCCAAAGCTAAACCCACAGACAAATGGCGGAGATATGACGTGGTTCGGGTATTTATTTACCCGAACCACGTGACAGTTCGGCCAATCAGAGCGCGTTCGAGTCCGAACCACGTGACCCGTTCGGCCAATCACAGCGCTAGCCGAACATTCGGGGAACGTTCGGCCATGCGCTCTTAGTTCGGCCATGTGGCCGAACGGTTTGGCCGAACACCATCAGGTGTTCGGCCGAACTCGAACATCACCCGAACAGGGTGATGTTCTGCAGAACCCGAACAGTGGCGAACACTGTTCGCCCAACACTATTTTTAACTGTTTAGTGTCTTTGGTCATCCAGGGTTGGGGACTGACACGGTGAGGGCGGACATTGACGAGGAGGGGCGAAGTCATCCATGACTTTTGCAATGGAGCTGTTGTAGTGTATAGCAGCTGAGTCTGGATCAGTGAAGGATTGTGTGAGGAGAGGTGCCAGGGCATCAGAGACGGATTGCATGTCTAGATTGCGATAGTTTCTGCAAATATGTGAGCGTGCTTGTGCCAGGGTGGTAGGAAAAGAGGAGGAGAGAGAGAAGCTAAGTAGGTTATGGTCAGAGAGTGGTAGTGGATCATTAGTAAAGTCAGTGACAGAGCAGAGACGAGTGAATACGAGGTCAAGCGTATGGCCATTAGTGTGGGTTGAGGTAGAGGACCACTGAGACAAGCCATAGGAGGACGTGAGTAAAAGAAGTTTGTTGGAGACAGCGTTCTTGGTGTCAATAGGAATGTTAAAATCACCCATATGACAACAAACCAAAAAATGTAAATGGTAAATGCATTTTGTAAGACTGATAGATATGCAGGTGCATAGCAATGGGGGAGGGGGAGGGGCAGAGGTTGCAAAAGCATCGGGGCCCTCCCTCAACTGCAGTATTAGCTCTCTATTGGTCCTGTGCTCATAATAGTCACTTCTTCCATAGATGCTTTGAATAGTAGTAATCATTAACAAGCTGTTTCCCATCCCCTTCTTGCATCTCTGACACTGGCAGGTTTTGGTGCGCCATATCAGTTCTTATGTACAGAGTGCTTGGGGGGGGGCAATGTAAAACTTGCACTGGGGCCCACAGCTCCTCAGCTACGCCACTGTAGATACAAACAGTCAGGCACAGTCAATTCATTTTTTTCCCAGAGTCTTCTCCCAGGAAATGTTTTCATACCTTAGGCCCCTTACCCACTTTGCGAAATTTCAGACCGCATTTTAGACTGCACTGTATCACCGTCTCATCATACATTAACCATCAAGCTGAATACCATATGAACCATTACATGACTTATTTTTCACCTTAACTGTGAGGCCCTCTTCACACTGTATAGTGGCGTTAGCAGTGCAGTGCGGCGGCCGCACTGCACCACTGTAAACAGGCCTTCGGGGAGTACCGCGTTGCTATGTGGTTCTCCACGTCTAGCATCCGTCCAAGCAGGAAGTGGCTCACGCTTGCGGTCACTTCCTGTTTTAGGTATACAGAAGTGCACGGAAGTGTGTTGTAAAAATACGCTTCCGCGCATGTGCGTCACAATGTCGCCGCACCGCCGCCGTCAACATTTTTTTAAGTTCCTGCTTCACCAAAGACTTACATGACTTCCGGTCTTCCGTACGTCAATTCAGATACGCAGATGCGCGCGGTAATGACGTTTTGGAAGTGGGTCAGATTGAGCCTCCGGCACACAGCAGCGCACTGCAGGTAATATGAAAGCACTCACAGACTTTATTGCACTGCAGAAGCAGAGCAATAAATTGCCGTGAGACACCGCGCCAGTGTGAAGGGGCCCTAAGGAGAGCTAATGTATGAGATAAACAAATGAGAGATAATCTAGGGGATAAACACATAAGGAGAGATACAGTGGGTTGCAAAAGTATTTGGCCCCCTTGAAGTTTTCCACAGTTTGTCACATTACTGCCACAAACATGCATCAATTTTATTGGAATTTCAGGTGAAAGACCAATACAAAGTGGTGTACATGTGAGAAGTGGATCGAAAATCATACATCATTCCAAACATTTTTTACAAATAAATAACTGCAAAGTGGGGTGTGCGTAATTATTCAGCCCCCTGAGTCAATACTTTGTAGAACCACCTTTTGCTGCAATTACAGCTGCCAGTCTTTTAGGGTATGTCTCTACCAGCTTTGCACATCTAGAGACTGAAATCCTTGCCCATTCTTCTTTGCAAAACAGCTCCAGCTCAGTCAGATTAGATGGACAGCGTTTGCGAACAGCAGTTTTCAGATCTTGCCACAGATTCTCGATTGGATTTAGATCTGGACTTTGACAGGGCCATTCTAACACATAGATATATTTTGTTTTAAACCATTTCATTGTCTTCCTGGCTTTATGTTTAGGGTCATTGTCCTGCTGGAAGGTGAACCTCCACTCCAGTCTCAAGTCTTTTGCAGTCTCCAAGAGGTTTTCTTCCAAGTTTGCCCTGTATTTGGCTCCATCCATCTTCCCATCAACTCTGACCAGCTTCCCTGTCCCTGCTGAAGAGATGCACCCCCGAGCATGATGCTGCCACCACCATATTTGACAGTGGGGATGGTGTGTTCAGAGTGTTGTGCAGTGTTAGTTTTCCACCACACATAGCGTTTTGCATTTTGGCCAAAAAGTTTCATTTTGGTCTCATCTGACCAGAGCACCTTCTTTCACATGGTTGCTGTGTCCCCCACATGGCTTGTGGCAAACTGCAAACGGGACTTCTTATGCTTTCTGTTAACAATGCCTTTCTTCTTGCCACTCTTCCATAAAGGCCAACTTTGTACAGTGCATGACTAATAGTTGTCCTATGGACAGAGTCTCCCACCTGAGCTGTAGATCTCTGCAGCTCGTCCAGAGTCACCATGGGCCTCTTGACTGCATTTCTGATCAGCGCTCTCCTTGTTCGGCCTGTGAGTTTAGGTGGATGGCCTTGTCTTGGTAGGTGTACAGTTGTGCCATACTCCTTCCATTTCTGAATGATCGCTTAAACAGTGCTCCGTGGGATGTTCAAGGCTTTGGAAATCTTTTTGTAGCCTAAGCCTGCTTTAAATGTCTCAATAACTTGATCCCTGACCTGTCTTGTGTGTTCTTTGGACTTCACGGTGTTGTTGCTCCCAGTATTCTCTTAGACAACCTCTGAGGCCCTCACAGAGCAGCTGTATTTGTGCTGACATTAGATTACACACAGGTGCACTCTATTTAGTCATTAGCACCCATCAGGCAATGTCTATGGGCAACTGACTGCACTCAGATCAAAGGGGGGCGAATAATTATACACACACCACTTTGCAGTTATTGATTTGTAAAAAATGTTTGGAATCATGTATGATTTTTATTCCACTTCTCATATGTACAGCACTTTGTGTTGGTCTTTCATGTGGAATTCCAATAAAATTGATTCATGTTTGTGGCAGTAATATGACAAAATGTGGAAAACTTCAAGGGGGCCGAATACTTTTGCAACCCACTGTAAATCATGAGTTAAAGCCTCGTACATGCACCTGACTAAAGTTGGCCGAGACGGCCAATAACGGCTGCCTCAGCCCATAGTCATGCTTTTGTACAGAGCCAACTAACCAGCGACAGCCGCTTGGCAGCAGACTTCTTTGAAGATGCCACTCCTCTGCCCGCCACCACGTGATGTCACGCACGCACCACTCCATGGCCGCTCCGCCCCTCTGACTATCAACAGAACGCGCTGTCAGCAATAAAGCTGACACACATCTGTACAGGCTGGCCAAGCATTGTCGCCTAAGGGGATCGGGTTCCGAGTCCCCGTCATTAGGTGTGTAGTCACCTTAAAGGGGAACTTCAGCCTAAACAAACATTAGTTATGTTAATATAGATAGGTAACATAATCCCTTACCCACCATTTTAAAAGAACAGGCAAATGTTTGTGATTTCATGGGGGCAGCCGTCTCTTTTATGGGGGCAGCCATCTTATTGGTTGAAAGGAGGTGACAGACAGCAAGAGACACAATTTCAACAGTCCTGTGTCCTGATCACCCCTCCCAGCTGCACGCGCTAGGCTTCAAATCTCAAATTCAAAATTGAAAAATATTTTTTCGTGCACCAAAACAGCAGAACGAGAACAACAACATCAGAAATCCCATCATGCTTTGCACAACATTAGGGGAAAAATGCTAAGGCAGTTTTCTTCTGTGCAGCTAAAAATGAAGCTTGGGTAAGAAAAGCAAAGTTCTGATGCTGTGAAACTGTTAAAGAAACACCAAGCTTTTTCAGTGCTGCTGAGTAGATGTTTAGTCTGGAGGTTCACTTTAAGTCAAATAAGGTGAGCTAAACTGCAAGACGCTATTGCGGGCAGGAACGCGAAGAAAGATGGAGATGCAGTTGCTGTCAACTTACAAGTCGGCGGTAATGAAACTAGCTGGCGGCGGGAGAACTGAGGATCGTGAAGGACCGGCGCGGGACAGGAAGGCTGCAAGGGGCTGGCAGAAGCCCCAGGTAAGTGAAACACTTAGTTTTAATGCAATCTTCAGTTTCGCTTTAAGTTAGATAAGGAGAGATAAATCATGAGTTAAGTCATTTAAGGAGAGATAAATTGTGAGTGAATGAGTAAGGTGAGCCAATTCAACAGAAAAGCTTTGTGTAACGATCGGTGTCAGCACACAGAGAGAATCTGATTATTGGTGATCTGCAGTATCACCAAGAATACAGATATATACCCGATTATTGATGATCTGCAGAATCACCGATAATCCAAGTATAACTAACCTCTGGACACCTATATAGTGTGAGTGTTTGGTGCAACAGTAATGACTTTGAGTTGGACCACCCGAGGAGCAGGTGGTCTTTGGCAGTATGGGCGATACCGCCCTTTGGGAAATGCAAAAACCTTCCAGCAGCCTGAGACTAGAGATGTCGCGAACCTCCGATTTTCGGTTTGCGAACCCTGTTCGCGAACCTTCGCGGAAGGTTCGGTTCGCGGAAAACTTCGCAAACCGCAATAGACTTCAATGGGGATGCGAACTTTGAAAAATAGAAAAATTTATACTGGCCACAAAAGTGATAGAAAACATGTTTGAAGGGGTCTAACACCTGGAGGGGGCATGGCGGAGTGGGATACATGCCCAAAGTCCCGGGGAAAAATCTGGATTTGACGCAAAGCAGCGTTTTAAGGGCAGAAATGACATTGAATGCTAAATTGCAGGCCTAAAGTGCTTTCAAACATCTTGCATGTGTATACATCAATCAGGGAGTGTAATTAGAGTTCTGCTTCACACTGACGCACCAAACTCATTGTGTAACGCAACGCAAACAGCTGTTTGCCTAGTGACAGCCATGCTGGACTGGTGCGCACCGTGGCGAGAGTGTATGCCGTGGCGGTTTTCAAGCCCATATGGTCGCCTGGCTGTGGTAGCTCAATGATAGAACAACAGTGACTGTCCAGCTGATCAAATTTGGTCTGTCCACAATGAAGCAACAACCTTATTATCTTCTTGTATGTAGGTAGGCATAGGTAGGTGTCCCAGTAGTTATCTAGGCATAGGTAGGAGTCCCAGTATAGGTAGGTAGGCATAGGTAGGTGTCCCAGTAGTTAGCTAGGCATAGGTAGGAGACCCAGTATAGGTAGGTAGGCATAGGTAGGTGTCCCAGTAGTTAGCTAGGCATAGGTAGGAGACCCAGTATAGGTAGGTAGGCATAGGTAGGTGTCCCAGTAGTTAGCTAGGCATACGTAGGAGTCCCAGTATAGGTAGGTAGGCATAGGTATGAGTCCCAGTATAGGTAGGTAGGCATAGGTAGGTGTCCCAGTATAGGTAGGTAGGCATAGGTAGGTGTCCCAGTAGTTAGCTAGGCATAGGTAGGAGTCCCAGTATAGGTAGGTAGGCATATGTAGAAGTCCCAGTATAGGTAGGTAGGCATAGGTAGGTGTCCCAGTAGTTAGCTAGGCATAGGTAGGAGTCCCAGTATAGGTAGGTAGGCATAGGTAGGTGCCTCAGTAGTTAGCTAGACATAGGTAGGAGACCCAGTATAGGTAGGTAGGCATAGGTAGGTCCCCTAGTATAGGTAGGTAGGTAGGTGTCCCCGTATAGGTAAGTAGGTGCCCCAGTAGTTAGGTAGGCATAGGTAGGTGTCCCAGCCAGGAGCAAGCCAAGACTAAGAGCCTAACTAATCTTTCCCTAGGAGAACAAGTCTGCAGCAGCTGTCCCTAGTCTGTCTCTAGCAGGCACACGAGTGAGTGTAATGGCCGGCAAACCTGCCTTATATAAGGGGGGGTGGGGCTCCAGGGCTTAGTGTAGCCTGAATGGCTACAATGTGCCTGCTGACTGTGATGCAGAGGGTCAAAGTTGACCCTCATAGTGCATTATGGGGCGAATCGAACTTCCGCAAAAGTTCGCTTGGTCCAGGCGAACGCGAACCCCCAAAGTTCGCCTGGAACCGTTCGCCGGCGAACCGTTCGCTACATCTCTACCTGAGACCTCCAAAGAGGTGGAGCCCCAGGCTGAAAGTAGGAAGGACCTGTGAGTGAGTGACACCTGAAGGTGGATGTCACTAGCAGGTCTGGAGACTATCTCTAATGGAGAGAGATAGCTCTAAAGGTCGGGCAAGCCGGGTCGGCAACACACGGACAGACAAGGTACAGAGACAGAAGGCTGATTCGGTATCCAAAGGCAGGCAGGGTTGGCAGCAGGTAATCAGATATGCGTAGGTACCGAATCAGAAAGCAGAGGGATAGTCAGAAATGCAATAGGTCATAACAGATATCAAAACAATGCCTAGTCTTGGGTGTGAGGTCCGTGGTCTCAACACCCTGGAACTAGTCTGGAGTTTAATATGATGGAACACAGTATCCCTAGTCTTGGGTGTGAGGTCCATGGTCTCGACACCCTGGAACTAGTCTGGAGTATAACACAAAGATAATACAGAGTCCCTAATCTTGGGTGTGAGGTTCGTGGTCTCAACACCCTGGAACTTGTCTGAAGTATAACACAATGATAACACAGAGTTCCTTATCTTGGGTGTGAGGTCGGTGGTCTCAACACCCTGGAACTAGTCTGAAGTATAACAGAATGATAACACAGAGTCCCTAATCTTGGGTGTGAGGTCCATGGTCTCGACACCCTGGAACTAGTCTGAAGTATAACACAAAGATACACAGAAGTAATCTGGCTCAGTGTGAATTCCCAGGCCCTCCTGGTTCTAACACACTGTAGGATCTGACTAAGGTCTGAGTGCTTCCACGTAAGTGTTTGCAACGGCAGACAACCTGAGACTGACCAGCAGTAACTATATATAGAGAGGCGCTCTCCGGCGCCACCCATCAATGATC
This sequence comes from Hyperolius riggenbachi, assembly GCF_040937935.1. Taxonomy (NCBI): domain Eukaryota; kingdom Metazoa; phylum Chordata; class Amphibia; order Anura; family Hyperoliidae; genus Hyperolius; species Hyperolius riggenbachi. The sequence goes on along the minus strand of NC_090651.1, from coordinate 325,143,070 downwards.
AACAAATAGCCACTTGCTCTGAGGTCAGCTGATCCCTCCTTGGTTGTCATAAAGGTTCTGCCTCTCAGCGCGCGCGCGCGTATTCCTCAATCTGTGTGAACTAACAGACCCAGCCACACCAGACGCACGCTGCTGCGTGTAAACCGCCGCGCTGGACGCGGAATCAGCCGCCTTGCTGTCAGTACACGCGGCGGCTTTTCCGCGTTCTATTACACTTTGTAAATCAGCCTCTAATGTGTGTGCAATTAAGGGGTTCAGAGCCCCCCCCCCCCCCCCCCCCACACACACACACCACCCCTAATGCACAAGCATGTACACACACACACACCACCCCTAATGCACAAGCTTGTACACACATATACACACCACCCCCAATGCACAAGCATGTACACACATACACACACCACCCACAATGCACAAGCATGTACACACACACACACCACCCCCAATGCACAAACATGTACACACATACACACACCACCCCCAATGCACAAGCATGTACACACACACACCACCCCCAATGCACAAGCATGTACACACATACACACACCACCCCCAATGCACAAGCATGTACACACAAACACCACCCACAATGCACAAGCATGTACACACACACACCACCCCCAATGCACAAGCATGTACACACATACACACACCACCCCCAATGCACAAGCATGTACACACACACACACACACACACAGAGAAACACACACACACACACACACACACACACACACACACACACACACACACACACACACACACACACACACTTGTTTGCTAGCTTTACCCAACATTGGAGTCCCTCTTTATATCAATCAGTGTTGCAAACAACTATCTTTAACATAAAATACATCTTCAGAATGAGCAGCAAATTGTTCTACATCACGTATATCCAGTTTATGATCAGTCCTGTACGAAGTTTTGGAAAAAGAAAAAAAAAAGCTATACAGGTTGAACTAGAGAAAACCTGGTGCAGCTAGATTATCATGAAACTGAACTTGTTACCCAGAGGCATATGTGGAGACAGAGGGAGGAGCATGGCTCTATATATTGGAGGTATGTGGTCCTTAGTAGTCTATGGCATCCTCTCTCCCTAGTTAACAGCTAGAAAGAGGTTATTATACCTGCACCTGCTGCTGTCTCTTCATCCAGGGACTGCATACAGCTCTCCATAGGCTCAGCTTTTGTGCTAACTGCAGTCTCCAGACACTGTCCAGCCTGTCACTATGTCTTCCCAGGTAAGAGCATCTCTCACACCCCTGTTGTTACACTCACACAGTTATTTAGTAGATGTAAAATATTAAATTATTGCACTAAATACGAAGTCTGCATTTATATATACAGTTCAGAGACATAGCAATTAGGCCACTTTGGTGTAGTGGACAGCACTCTTGCCTTGCAGCACTAGGGTCCCCAGTTCAAATATGGGCCAGGACTCTATCTGCATGGAGTTTGTATTGAGAACGCCTGTGTTTGCATGGCTTTCCTCCAGTGAAGCACTGGAAGCAGGTGTTTTGTTGCATCTCAGCTGCCCACAGACTGCAAAATAACTTTGCAGCTATGTGGTGCCAGGGACCTGGATTTTGGCCCATGAATGATAGCACTGCTTGGCAAAGAGATAGCGCTCAGCTATCATATAGCCAATGTTACATTGGCGAACGGCCGGAGTGGCAGAGAGCGGCGGGGGTAGTACTTTGCTTGGCATTGTACCCGAACTCATATAGTGGCAATTGGCAGACTGCAGGAGAGCTCTGCCAAAGCAGCTCTCTATTTAGTAAACACTGAGGCTTAACCCTTTCAGTGCCTTCTGCAAAAGTGAAACCAGGTAGAAACTTCAGGTGGATCTCTTTTAGGAATTCCACAAATTGTAATGAAGAAATTTATTTTTCATAAAGGTCCGCATGCTGGGGATAATCTCTTAGAGCAGAGAGGAAGTTCTGAGTTTAGATCCACTTTAAATTAGACTGTAGCATAACGGATAACAAATTACAAGCCATAAAACTCCTGCATGGCAGATAAACACTTCTGTTTGCAAAGAATAGATTAAAAAAAGGCCAAATAGTTCACGCTGGGAGTTCAAAGTCTTCATCGTTCAGCTGAGACAATGAAAACATGGAAGTTACAATTTTATCTTTTAAACACAAAATAAGACTGCGGGGTTCTAAGAATGTCCTATTTAGGAGCAGGACTATAGATACAGTTGTTTAACTAATCAGTTTATTTTCATTTCAGTTTTGCTTGAATTTCAAATTCAACCTTCATGTTGTTTTTTTTATTGTAACATTATATCTTAAAAGAAAAAAAAAGTTGTTGCTTTGATACTCTTTTCATGATAATAATTTATAAAAGAAATCATAAAAAAGACATTTAGATAAAAAGAAAATGGGCCACCTGAACAGGCTGCTTTAGGCTAGGATCACACTTGTCCATGCAGAAAAGCATCAGTTTCCTGCCATTGGCATTTCTTAGTTGTTTTCCTGCATTCACGTATTCATTTTGTTTTTTTATGGTTTTCTTTTTTTCATGTATCTCCATTTGTCTTTTTAATAAATATTTATATTTTTCAAGTGTAATAATGGATTATAAATAATTTTTTCCCTTTTTTTTCTTCAAAAATGCATAAAAAAACGCACGTAAATTGCATGCAATTCCCACAGGAAAGTATTGTGTGAGAAACACATGCAGTAAAAATTAACTTGTTGAACTTGTTGAACATTTCTTAAACACCGCTAAAAAGACAAGGAAAACTGCATACCATTGTGCTTTTCATGCGGTCTGTACAGTTGTATTAAATGCAGTTTCTGTATGTTTTTTCTGCACTTCAGAAAAATGCATGAGATTCAAATAGGTGTGACCCTAACCTGACTCATACCTGGTTAACACTAAGGCTGGTTTCACAGTGGGACGTTACAGGCGCACGTTAGAGCAGCCTGTAACGCAGCCCACCGCACATTAATGAAAAATCAATGGGCTGTTCACAGTGCCCACGTTGCGTTACATTGTAACGCTGCGCCACAAGCCAACGTACTGCATGCAGTACTTTATACGCGGCTGAGCCGCGTTAGACTGCTTGCACATGCTCAGTAATGTTGGGGAGGAGTGGAGAGCGGCCAGGCACATGGCTAATTAATATTCACTGCACGTTGTGACGTGCAGTGTTTACTTCCTGGAGCGGCCGCTCTGTGCGGCGATTGGCCGGCGGGACCACGTGATGCGGAGAGCTCCGCTCACGTGGTCTCCGCAGTGACTCCGCAAGAGCAGGCGCACCAAGAGCTGCTTGTAACGCGGCTCTGCCTCTTGGTAGCGTCCTGCTCCAACACCACCAGGCGTTGCGTTAGGGGGACGTTATGCGACCTTAACGCCCCCTCTTACGCAACGTCCTGGTCTGAAACCAGCCTAAAGAGCACACCCCACTGGTCTAACACATCTACGCAGTAGGTAAGTTCTCATTTCATGTTGTTTTTTTTAACATTTTTTTTTATGGGGTGCCTTACAAATCTAGTTTTGCTTTTCACTCAAGGGGTTGCCATTTATTATTTAGGAAGTAGTTTTCCCATCTATTTTTTGATTTTTTTTAATTGTTTTTTTTACTGTATTTATCTGTTAAAACAGTCTGCTTAAAAATCTTTAACTTCTAGTCAGTTTTGGATGGTTTCTTAGTAAAGGGGTGATCAGATGCAACAGTATACAGTATTTTCATTGTGTGAATTTTGTTCAACAACGCAAAACTGCTCTGAAGTGATCATCTTGGGTATCAGCTGTAATGAATGCTTCTTGAGCTTCAGTGGTGCAAGGAGGTAAAACGACAGATTTCCCCGGATCGAATTTTGATCAGAAAGTGATCAACTGCTTGCTGAATTTGGCCACTGTTGTCAAATGTATGGCGAACAACAGATCTGGCACCTGTCAGATGCTCTTTCCCTACAAGATTTTGAGAGTTTTTGAGAGTAAATTAGGTTTATTCTTGGTGCTTCCAGCTCACTCTCCCTTTAAAAAATGTCTGGTGGTGGTTTAGTGTCTTTTCCTCCTCGGGATGCCTCCTGCCAGCTGAAATTCTGCCTTTAACATTATTGTTATGTATTGGAGAGGATAACAAACAGTGCTGCTCGGATACCCCTTTTCAAAATCCGGATTGGATTCGGATCCGGATACCCAGATATCCGATTCGGGTCGGATATCCGAGATCAAACTTTTCTGATCCAAATCGGATATCCGACCTCAGTATCTGGGGTATCCGGGCGGATTCGGATATCTGGATAGAAAAACCGGAAGTGACCTTTAAATTGCTTTAAAAAATGTTGTTTAGGGTAAATGAGGCATGTAGCATCATTATTTTTTAAAGGTAAACACTGATTGATGATGTGGGGACTTAAAATCCCCCCTCCAAAAAAAATAAATAAAATGGCTGTCAATTCACATCAGGACTAGGTTCCAGACAGCGGTCGTGCAGCCCACATTGTGTCCAAAGTCCAACCCCACAACTGCGACATGACAGTTTTCAGCTCAGACACCTCCAAAAAATTACGCAGCAGTGGTGTTTTGGGTTAAATATAGGTGGTAGCAGCACAGCAGCAGTGATCTGTGGTCCCCTGGCGGTGGGAGCAGCAAAGGCAGCAGGAGCAGGGCAATGCAGCAGGTGTAATGTCTGCCAGAAGCATGCCGGACGCGGCACTTGGCAGTGACGCGTGGCACTTGGCACGTGGCACTTTGAAGTTGGCATGTGGCACTTTGTACTTGGCACTTTGCACGTGGCACTTTGCACTTGGCATGTGGCACTTTGCACTCGGCACTTTGCACGTGCCACGTGCAAAGTGCCACGTGCAAAGTGCCATGTGCAAAGTGCCACGTGCAAAGTGCCACGTGCAAAGTGCCACGTGCCAAGTGCAAAGTGCCAAGTGCCACCTGGCACGTGCAAAGTGCCATGTGCAAAGTGCCACGTGCCAAGTGCCACGTGCCAAGTGCCAAGTGCCAAGTGCAAAGTGCCACGTTACACGTGCCAAGTGCCGCTTGCCGAGTGACAGTCAGACAGCAGAGGAGAGGACACTAACTGTCACACTGGCACTGCTCAGCAGCACAGCAGTTCTGTAGTAAGCTAACACAGTAGTACTACTACTCTAACAACTACTAGCACTGACTGCAGTACTACGGTACTAACTACACAATAACACTGTAATCCTATTCCCTAATCCCTAACCTAACCTATACTGTAGCTAGCTAAGGCTATTAGCTGGCCAGCAGGCAGCAGCTGGCCTTGTGGTCTGTGCACAGGCTCAGCACACACACAGACACATAGCAGCTGCCTGCAGCAGCCCTGCAGCACACACTCTGACTGTCACACAATGAAATCAAGCTAAATATTAACAATATAACAATGGTGTAGTAATAGGGAAGGGGTTAATCACTGAACAGATTTAGGTTTATCACTGTATACAGCACTTGCTAGGCCAGCAGCACTGTAGCATGTCTCTCAGTGAGCATTCACAAGCAAGGACAAGATTTCTCATCATGGCAGCCCTCCTTGTTATACAGGGGGGCCTGGCCAGGGTTCATTTCTGTGATTGGGTGCCAGGGCTTAGGCTGGGAGCCCTCTGATTGGCTCAATGAGGTCAGGTGGGGCTGGCCAGGGTTTCCTTCTGTGATTGGTTGCTAGGGTTTTTGCTGGGAGCCCCTGGGAGCCCTCTGATTGGCTCAATGACGTCAGGGACGTCATCTCCTTAGTCACAGTATCTCAATAGTCAGATTTCTGCGGATATCCGTGGATATCCACGGATATCCGGATTGCCTGCCAACTATCTGCAGATAGCTATCTGGATTTGGGCCCAGGTATCCGGAATCCGAATCCGGTTGGATAGCTGAAAAAGTTCGGATTATCTGGGTAACCCAGATATCCGAAATCTTGCTGAGCAGCACTGATAACAAATGCCTAATCAGTGGCATAACTACACTTCATGGGGTCTCCAGCAAACTTTGATGGTGCCCCCCCCCCCCCCCCCCCCCCCCCCCCCCCCATATGTTCAAACCCCTTCCCTTTCCTTTGTGTCCTTCACAGCCTTGGGGCCCATCTCACTTTGGTTATAAAACAAGTGTGGCCATCATAATCTTCACACCCATAACAGGTGTAGTTACAAAAACACCTGATCTGCAGTACAGTCCCCTGTATCGGAGGAAGGGAAGGTTAGTTGATGGGGCTTCCCACAACCCAAGCCCCACTGCAGGGGCTGCTCTCCTCTAGTTATGCCCCTGTATCTAAGCATACTGAGATTTTTGGTTCTATGACATTTTCTAAAACCCCCACATTGGTTTCAGCCTTGGAGTTATTATCATGATTGATACTTTAACCTGCACAGACTCTGGTCATTCCTGATATGTTGATATAAGAACAACACATAGCTAAATATCAATCTGCCAACTTTCTTATGTTTGCAGAAGCCACCTGACGTCTTTACCACCAATGGCAAAGAAAACCCACAAACCGAGGGAGCCAAACCTCTGAGCAGAAAAGCCAAGAAAGCTCAGAAGAAAGTGGAAAATCTCAAAAAAGAACTTGAAATTGTAAGTTCCATGATACAATGTATCCCACACACGGAAAAATACTGGTCTTTCAGGAGTCTTGGATTTGTCATGTTTTATAGTTCAACCTGTAGCTAAGCTAATGTCACACACTCGCAACCTAGGTGCTTAAAACAAATAAGTTAATTTTTAAGTCAATTACACACGCTGACGGTGGACTGATAAGGCTCAGAAACAGCCTTATCAGTCCACGACAGACTGTACACACGCTGTACTGTCTGCTGAAAACACGCCCAGCAGGAGGTGACGACGGACCCGTCGTTGCCTTTGATCAGGCGAGTGTACGGACCTTTAAGCTGAATACTCTCCTAACAAGCAGGAAGATGGATCACAGCTATGTTCCCCCGACAACGAGCATTCCCCCGATCCATCGTCCTGCCAGTGGGTACAGGCGATGTCATGCAACGCAATGGCACATCATGGGTAACAATGACAGCTCAAACGACTTCGGTACTTTGTGGGGGTAGTTGTCGAGGATCCTAAAGATCCAATCCACCATGACGGTCATTGTTGCCGCACGTTGTCAAACATCGCTTGCGTAATGGCATGCCTGTACCTACGTTGGGAGATTGCAGAAATGATAGCTCGCCACTCAAAATATTTTCGGTTGTCTGAAAATTGCATAATGGGTACGGGCCTTACAGAGGAGCTGTCAGCCATACTATCTCAGAAAAAAGAAACACATATATAAGTAGATAAATACTTGCTTTACTTACATAACATATGTATTGCACTGTCCAAATTTTTATTTTAATGATTTTTCTATAGTAAAAAAAAGAGAAAACCCTTCTTAGGATTTTTTATCTTGACTCTGTCTATCTTGAAGCCAATCCTGACATAATTTTCTTCCTTACTCTGTCTGTCTATGCTTTGTCCGCCCTGCTCCCAGTCTTCAGACACTCCCACCCAGCTCTGCAATACAACGTGCATTGTCATTGTGTGACTCTGCAGCTTCTCAGCGTGAAAAATATTGGACAATCAGAGAGGAACAGAGGTGTGGGAGGGGAAAAGAGGAGGGAAAGAGGCTTCACCCAATCAGGCTGCATTACTGTGTTTTCCCTAAAGTAAGACATCCCCTGAGAATTAGACCTAGCAGGAATTTCAAGAGTGCTTGAAATTTAAGACATCCCCCGAATGTAAGTCCTAGCTAGAAGCCCACATAACACCAGCAAGTTAGGCTGAATACAAAGCCTGGATACAGGAAAGCAGCAGTATAATGTGAGTTCTACACAGTCCTAAATTACTCAAGAAGTCCAACCGAAATTTGACTTTTGAGGAATGAGGAAATCCGTAGAAAAATAGTGATGATTTATAATGTTTGAAGGCAAAGAAAGTTCCATAAAGTTGCAGAAATGTTTCTTTTGAATTTTTGGTTTGATCTTGTGCTCTTTAAAGGGGAGCTGTCAGCCATACTATCTCAGAAAAAAAAACACATACATAAGTAGATAAATATTTGCTCTACTTTCATAAAATACGTATTGCACTGTCCATGATTTGATTTTAGAGAATTCTCTACAGTAAAAAGGTAAAATCCTTCTTAGCATTTCCCATTTTAAGTGTAGCTATTTTGAAGCCAATTCTGATGTCATTTCCTCCCTTACTCTCCTCGGCCTGATTTGCCCGCCCTTCACTATAGAAAGTGCATTGTTTTAGCATGAGAAATATTGGCCAATTAAAGAGGAACAGAGATGTGGGAGGGGAAAACAGGAGTGAAAGCGGCTTCAGCCAATCAGGCTGCATTAGGTTAAGTCTGAGGGGTAATAGAGAAGCACAAAAGGACAACCCAGCATGCCCTGCAACTACCTTTTTGTGTACCAAAAATTGTGTGTCTACTAAATAAGAGTCAGGTAAACTGGGGAATGATCATTTATCAACAAGAAAAGTAATAGTGATTTTAACTTTTGAATTGCCTGGCTCGCATCCGTTTTACTTGCTTACCAGATAAAAAATAAAGAACTGATTTTTTATTGTATGCCCGACAGTTACACTTTAAGACAAGGGTATATAATGACAGACCAACTTTATGAGCATGTTTACCCACACTTTTAGATTAATTAAATACACCTACCTGTAATTTTAGACACATGAAATGAGGTACCATTTTTATTTAGATTAAAAAAACCCTTTCCAAATTTCTTAATATTTTGATAGTCCAATGAATATGCTCTGGCTTCAAGGAAAATTATTTATTTTCACTGGATTTCCTCTTTAAAATCTAGTGTTTTTTTTGTTTTGTTTTTTGTTAGCCAGGCCACCTTTCTGAAAACTGCCATGGCAGTTTTCTGCATTTGCTAAGACTGTTAAGACATTGTGTTTTCTGTGGCTGGGAGGAGCCTCATAGTGTGGCCTGAGAGGTATCCTGCTTCTACCAGTACCACTGAGCCACCCTATCTCATCTGTGGGTGGGAGATTCCTCATAGTGTGGCCTGAGGGGTACTCTGCTTCTACTCATGCCACTGAGCTATCCTATCTCATCTGTGGGTGGGAGATTCCTCATAGTGTGGCCTGAGGGGTACTCTGCTTCTACTCATGCCACTGAGCTATCCTATCTCATCTGTGGGTGGGAGATTCCTCATAGTGTGGCCGGAGAGGAATTCTGCTTCTACCTGTGCCACTGAGCCACCCTATCTCATCTGTGGGTGGGAGATTCCTCATAGTGTGGCCTGAGATGTACTCTGCTTCTACCCGTGCCACTGAGCCACCCTATCTCACCTGTGGATGGGAGATTCCTCATAGTGTGGCCTGAGAGGTACTCTGCTTCTACCTGTGCCACTGAGCCACCCTATCTCATCTGTGGTTGGGAGATTCCTCATAGTGTGGCCTGAGAGGTACTCTGCTTCTACCCATGCCACTGAGCCACCCTATCTCATCTGTGGGTGGGAGATTCCTCGTAGTGTGGCCTGAGAGGTACTCTGCTTCTACCCGTGCCACTGAGCTATCCTATCTCATCTGTGGGTGGGAGATTCCTCATAGTGTAGCCTGAGAGGTATTCTGCTTGTACCCGTGCCACTGAGCCACCCTATCTCATCTGTGGATAGGAGATTCCTCATAGTGTGGCCTGAGAGGTACTCTGCTTCTTCCTGTGCCACTGAGCCACCCTATCTCATCTGTGGTTGGGAGATTCCTCATAGTGTGGCCTGAGAGGTACTCTGCTTCTACCCGTGCCACTGAGCTATCCTATCTCATCTGTGGGTGGGAGATTCCTCATAGTGTAGCCTGAGAGGTATTCTGCTTGTACCCGTGCCACTGAGCCACCCTATCTCATCTGTGGATAGGAGATTCCTCATAGTGTGGCCTGAGAGGTACTCTGCTTCTTCCTGTGCCACTGAGCCACCCTATCTCATCTGTGGTTGGTATATAATGACAGACCAACTTTATGAGCATGTTTACCCACACTTTTAGATTAATTAAATACACCTACCTGTAATTTTAGACACATGAAATGAGGTACCATTTTTATTTAGATTAAAAAAACCCTTTCCAAATTTCTTAATATTTTGATAGTCCAATGAATATGCTCTGGCTTCAAGGAAAATTATTTATTTTCACTGGATTTCCTCTTTAAAATCTAGTGTTTTTTTTGTTTTGTTTTTTGTTAGCCAGGCCACCTTTCTGAAAACTGCCATGGCAGTTTTCTGCATTTGCTAAGACTGTTAAGACATTGTGTTTTCTGTGGCTGGGAGGAGCCTCATAGTGTGGCCTGAGAGGTATCCTGCTTCTACCAGTACCACTGAGCCACCCTATCTCATCTGTGGGTGGGAGATTCCTCATAGTGTGGCCTGAGGGGTACTCTGCTTCTACTCATGCCACTGAGCTATCCTATCTCATCTGTGGGTGGGAGATTCCTCATAGTGTGGCCTGAGGGGTACTCTGCTTCTACTCATGCCACTGAGCTATCCTATCTCATCTGTGGGTGGGAGATTCCTCATAGTGTGGCCGGAGAGGAATTCTGCTTGTACCCGTGCCACTGAGCCACCCTATCTCATCTGTGGATAGGAGATTCCTCATAGTGTGGCCTGAGAGGTACTCTGCTTCTTCCTGTGCCACTGAGCCACCCTATCTCATCTGTGGTTGGGAGATTCCTCATAGTGTGGCCTGAGAGGTACTCTGCTTCTACCCGTGCCACTGAGCTATCCTATCTCATCTGTGGGTGGGAGATTCCTCATAGTGTAGCCTGAGAGGTATTCTGCTTGTACCCGTGCCACTGAGCCACCCTATCTCATCTGTGGATAGGAGATTCCTCATAGTGTGGCCTGAGAGGTACTCTGCTTCTTCCTGTGCCACTGAGCCACCCTATCTCATCTGTGGTTGGGAGATTCCTCATAGTGTGGCCTGAGAGGTACTCTGCTTCTACCTGTGCCACTGAGCTATCCTATCTCATCTGTGGGTGGGAGATTGCTCATAGTGTGGCCTGAGGGGTACTCTGCTTCTACCCGTGCCACTGAGCGACCCTATCTCATCTGTGGGTGGGAGATTCCTCATAGTGTGGCCTGATGGGTACTCTGCTTCTACCCATGCCACTGAGCCACCCGATCTCATCTGTGGGTGGGAGATTCCTCATAGTGTGGCCTGAAATGTACTCTGCTTCTACCTGTGCCACTAAACCACCCTATATCATCTGTGGGTGAGAGATTCCTCATAGTGTGGCCTGAGAGGTACTCTGCTTCTACCCGTGCCACTGAGCTATCCTATCTCATCTGTGGATGGGAGATTCCTCATAGTGTGGCCTGAGATGTACTCTGCTTCTACCCATGCCACTGAGCCACCCTATCTCATCTGTGGGTGGGAGATTCCTCATAGTGTGGCCTGAGAGGTACTCTGCTTCTACCCGTGCCACTGAGTGACCCTATCTCATCTGTGGGTAAGAGATTCCTCGTAGTGTGGCCTGAGAGGTACTCTGCTTCTACCCATGCCACTGAGCGACCCTTTCTCATCTGTGGGTGGGAGGAGCCTCATAGTGTGGCCTGAGAGGTATTCTGCTTCTACCTGTGCCACTGAGCCACCCTATCTCATCTGTGGGTGGGAGGAGCCTGATAGTGTGGCCTGAGAGGTATTCTGCTTCTACCTGTGCCACTGAGCCACCCTATCTCATCTGTGGGAGGGAGGAGCCTCATAGTGTGGCCTGAGAGGTATTCTGCTTCTACCCGTGCCACTGAGCGACCCTATCTCATCTGTGGGTGGGAGGAGCCTCATAGTGTGGCCTGAGGGGTACTCTGCTTCTACCCATGCCACTGAGCCAGCCTATCACAGAGAGGAGAGGTAGAGAGATTAACAGCGCAGTGCAAGCTACAGTATGTTGCATTCCAATGCTGCCACAATGCTTCCCTGCTGCTGTGCTTGATGAGGCAGTCAGCCATTGCTCTATTGGGTAAAATGGAGGGGGAACAGTCATAACTAGTGTCATTCTGGCTCATTTTCACTTTGGAATTTACAGCGGAGGTATTCTTAAACCCCAGATCTCACAGAACATAACAGTCAAATGGGATGCTGGTAAAACTAATGTCATATAACAATAATATATTTTAACTCTTTCAGCTGGACCATACGTTAAGTGTTGAGGAGCTGGAGAAGAAATACTTAGTGGATATTAAGCAGGTAAATGTCAAGGATAAAATGTGTTTGATGGTTTCTTTATCCTTTTATGAGCTATTTTTTATGCTCATCACTGTTCCAGTTAAAGTCCTAAAAATACAAGTTTGCAAACAGATAACTGCTCTGCAGAAGTTCTACAACGGTAAGTATGTACTTTTTTTAATTGAAGGAACAATAAAGAATCCTTGCAGAATTGCAGGTAAATGATTGAGCAAAAGGAGAAATACAGTTTTTGGTACTAATAGTCATACAGAGTACCATCTAATATTTAGAGACAAAGAAGAGAAAAAAGGGAAGAGGAAAAGATATACAAAAATGGAGGAAAGAGACAAGAGGGGGTAAAAAGAAGAACTAAAGCAGTACAAGATTAATATCTCAACAAACATTAATAAGGATCAAAAGCTCCAAAGTCAGCTCTATTCCAAATTTTATGGAAAACTGGGAGTCTGTGAAGTCTAGCCATGAGTCGCTCTTAACTATACGTATACTGAAGTCTCTTGAAAAAGATTTTAGGGTTTGGGAGAAGGGGGAATTTTCTAGCAATAAGACATCACATCGAGCTGCTGTAAGGTAGTGGTTCAAGAGGTGCTACACCAGCGCTTTTAGTGTAACAAGGAGTTACTGTGTAGTTCTTCAAAAAAGTGAGCACCATATTCCAGAAGTTGAATGCAAGCGGGCCGTGACAACTATGCCCCATGATACCCAATGTTACCACAATCGCCCCAGCATAATTGGGAGACCTAGCAGTTTCTGGGAACTAAAACATAAAGAGCTTTACAAACTTGTTTCTGATATGTATTTAGCTAAAGATTCCAGTCTACCACTAGCAGAATCATTATAAACTGAAGGATGATGATGAGACCTAATTCGAAAAAAAAATGGAACCTTTGCAACTACTAGAGTCTTTTAAACATTAAGAAGGTCAGTTGGTGATTGAACAACGTAAACATATAAAGTAGGCCATATTCTATTACCTTTTCTGCAAGTAGATATTTTTTCAAACCTTTTACTCAAAATAAAGGTGGCCACTAACAATACAATTACTGAACAATGCTTCACGAATGATTCTTCATATGAACGATCCAAAATGATTGTTGTGTGACCACTAATCGAAAAAAATGTCCTAACCGATCAGATCAGATTACTGAAATTAATCCAAATTTCAGATCGATCCCGTCAATCTGATCAGATTGGTTAGGAGATTATTGTCTGTTAGTGGTCCCAAACAATAATTTCCGATCGTTTATATGAAGAATCATTTGTAAACGTTAGTTTGGCAAATTTGTATCATTAGTGCCCTCCTTAAGTTTGATATTACCCTTATGTCTACGTTTATTAGTTTTTCGTTTGCTAAGATGCTAAGATGAAACATTTGCTAAGATGCAAAATTACTGTATCTCCTTGGACAAAACTTGGTAGAAAAGTTAATAGGATACGGCCAATTATGTGGTAAAATACCTTCTTTAGACACATTGGGCCTGATCCAAATTACTTTTTCTCCAAGTTTTTGCCTAGGTAATATTTTCTTATCAATAAAATGCTTTTTAAGCCACCAGCAAGCAAGAAAATAAATATTGATAATATTTTTCATCCTTGTTGGAACTTTTTCATTTGCGGAGTGGTGAAAAGTATTTTAAAGAGAACAATCATCTCCTAGGAGAAAACTTAGGAGAAAATAGAAATTGAATTAGGGCCCTTATTTACAACATCATTTTTAGCACTAGTACTAAAAGGTAGATAAAAAAAAAGAAGTACTAAACTGTTGTGAATATTTTTATGCTTGCCCTTCTCGTTGAAGGAACGCACAAATGTATATATATACTGTTCTGTTTTGTTTTTTTATATAGGGTTTGAGTACAGATGCTGCTGGGCAAACTCTTGTTCGAGATGGACCTAACAAGCTAAGTCCTCCGAAAGGAACCCCTGAAATTGTCAAATTTATGTTGTTGATGGCCGGTGGATTTTCAATAGTGTTCTGGATTTCAGCTGCCTTGTGCTTTCTTGCCTATGGTCTACAAGCAGCGCAGGATCCTACTGTTGCTAAAGACAATGTAAGCATTAAAAGAAATCTGCTATAAATGTTATGTTGTTTATGTTCACTGCTTCTCATGTATATCGTGTTACTCCCAAAAAATCATAAAATTGTTCTTCTAGCTCTGGTTGGCGCTTATCCTCATTGGTGTGGTAGTGCTGACGGCCCTTTTTGCATATTATCAAGAAGCCAAAAGTACAAACATTATGGCTGGCTTTAAGAACATGGTTCCTCAGGTGAGAAAATGCTGCTAGTTTAACATAGTGATTTCAAAAAACAATGTAATGATAGACTGTGAAGATCCTTGTACCTAATTAGCTTCTTTTTGTCCGTCTAGCAAGCCTTGGTTCTTCGGGATGGAAAGCGAGTGGAGATGTTAGCGGAGAAGCTTGTTGTAGGGGACATTGTCTTTATTAAAGGAGGAGACAAAATTCCAGCTGACCTTCGTATAATAGAGAGCCACGGATGCAAGGTGAGGAGAAAATGTGTAATATATTTGAAAATTCGGTTACTTCCTTACGTGTGAGGTGAACCACCTCAAAAGTCAAAGATTAATGACCACAACCACCGGCTTTTGCTATACAGGTTGACAACTCTTCTCTTACGGGTGAGTCAGAAGCACAGAGTCGTGTGACAGACTGCACAGATGAAAATCCACTAGAGACAAAGAACATTGGGTTTTACTCTACAACTTGCTTAGAAGGTAATTGCTAGGCTGCTATATACAACTTACTCAAAGGGTACCTAAAATTAAATGAAAATGGCCAGTTTTACTTACTTGGTGCTTCTTCCAGCTCCATGTGGTCCTTCTGGTCCCTCACAGCTGTTCTGCTCTGCTCCGTTCAGCAACAGTGCCCTTCTGAGCCAGTCGTGGGCTACTGCACATGTGCAACCCTGGCTCTCCATCTCCTCAATCCCGCCCCCATAGCAATGAGAGTCCGAGGCATTATGCAGTTGCAAGTTTTGTGAAATGCGCAAGCACAGAACATTCCCATCCATGGGAGCATGATCGGGCATGCATGCTTTCAGAAGGACACTGCTGCTGCTGCTGATTGGAGCAGAGTGGAATAACCGTGAGGGACCAGAGGGACTGCAGAGAGATGGAAGAGGCTCCAGGTAAATTACGCCTTTATTTCACTTTAGGTTTCCTTTAAGTGACATGTAAATCACTTCCTGGCAACACCAAAAAATTTTTTAACATTACCTTTATTTTCATATGAGAGTATGGAAGTTGAATTTACAACTTGATTCCTTGACACATCCTTAAGAATGTATCTCATCCACAGGTGCTGCAAGTGGAATGGTAATAAACACTGGTGATCGTACAGTGATTGGGCGTATTGCTTCATTGGCATCACAAGTAGGAGACCAGAAGACACCCATTGCTCTGGAGATTGAGCATTTTGTCCATCTAATTAGTGGTCTTGCAGTGTTTGTCGGAGTTGTTTTCTTCATCATCTCGTTGGCTATGCAATACAGTGCTCTTAATGCTGTTATTTTCTGCATTGGTATCGTTGTTGCCTATGTTCCAGAAGGTCTATTGTGCACTGTCACCGTAAGTAGGAGAACTCCTTATCAGTTCCTTAGCCACACTCCTCTATGCTTGTTACATTCAACAATAGCTTCATAAAAAATGACTACTTTTTTTCCTAGGTCTGCCTCTCACTTACTGCAGTCCGTATGGCAAAGAAAAACTGTCTGGTAAAGAACCTGGAGGCTGTGGAGACACTTGGCTCCACCTCAGTCATCTGCTCTGACAAGACCGGCACCCTGACTCAGAATCGTATGACCGTTGCACACATGTGGTTTGATAAAACAATTCATGACTCTGACACAAGTGAAGAGGGAATTGGTAAGACTTCTTATAATTTTCACAACTAGCCAGTATTGGCAATATACTATTAACACCAAGAAATAATACATTTTCATAAAGCTTTGACTTCTAGACACACCATGACAGCTTGGAAGATGAGCTATTTGTCCCTAGGGTTGTACAACGGACTGGGGGACATGATCTGCGTATGGAGGAAAAAGTTTTTTTGCCATCTATTTAGAAAGGGGTCCTTCACAGTGAGAGTGGTCAAAATCTGGAATATCTTACCTCAGGAAGTAGTTGTGGCAAATTCTATACATTAAAGAGGGCTTGGATGCTTTCCTTGCACTGAAGGGCATCCAAGGCTATACATATTAGGTAATTCCCAGGAGAGTTGATTCAGGGATTGCCATCTGGAGTCAGGAAGGATTTTTTCCCTTTTAAGACTAATTGGCCCAGGCCTTGTAAAGTTTTTTCTTTTTTTGCCTCCCCTTTTTTATAAAAAATGTTTTTTTGGTTGAACTTCATGGACGGATCATGTCTTTTTCCAACCAAACTATGTAACTATGTAACTACAGTATGTAAATAAGACTGATAGATAGCTAACTGTTGGCAATCCTTTGTTTCTCCAGGAGAGATGTTTGATCAAAGCTCCCCTACATGGCAAGCTTTAGGTAGAATCGCCAGTCTCTGTAACAGGGCAGAATTTTGTGCAGATCAAGAAGACATTCTAATTACTAAAGTAAGAACAAGTAATAGTATATATGTAACATATCTCAGCTCAAACGTTGAGTTTTTTGGAATGAACCTTCTGAGATATGTTCTGCTTACCCTTGCAGAGAACTGTCAATGGAGATGCCTCAGAAGCAGCTTTACTGAAATTTACAGAGCAAATTTGTGGCGATGTGATGGGAATCCGGAAAAAGAATCAGAAGGTGCTGGAGATCCCATTCAACTCAAGCAACAAATACCAGGCAAGTGGCTGCAACTGCCCTCCATATCCAAAGTACGCTATCGAAATATGTTAATTAGTACTGTATGTCTGTGTCTGTCTCAAATTTTCTACATTCTACTTGCTTGTCCCATCATACAGTAAATAAAAATTCTGTAAATTACGGATAATTCTTCATGGTTTTATCATCCTTTTGTCTTTATTTCCTTATTTCTTGCATTCCTTCTTCAACTTTCCATATCAATTCATCATTCCTCATCATCTCTTTATCCCTCCTAGGAATTTAAGATTCTATATTATGGTTTAATTACACATTGTTTTTCATATTCTGCAACTCATATCAATCATAGGGATGAGCGGGCTAATTTTTCATGATCAATCTTGTGGCAAGTTGGGCCTTTTTTACGTGCTATGGATTTTTCACAATAAAGACATACATTCCCGTTAATTTTCATCTTTACACATTTCCGCAAATTCACCGCCGGAAATTTTCAGGGTGGAAATGAATTGAAGAAAACTGCCTACTTTAGTGGTTAATAGCAAAGCCCCCATACATGCTAGAATCTCCAAATTGGCTAGGTATGTTAAGGAGAACAGTGGGAACAATGAGGAACATTTTTTTTTTTTAAAAGACCTTGTAGTTTTGGAAAAAAATGTTACAGTTACAATAGGAAAAGGTTTTTTTTTTTTAATGTGGTAAATGCGGTTAAATGACAGTTAATAAGTCTAACCATCGGTAGTGAAAATTTACATACATCAAAAGAAAGAGCAGTGAATTTCATGCTGTTGTTCCCAGGTGGAAACTGCAAGATCTTTAACCAGTTCAGCCTATCTGGACGAGCTTCCTCGTCCACATAGGCACTGCTGCTTTCCCTACGTGGTGCGCACGATCAGGCGCGCTCCCGCGCACGCACCCGCCGCCCACCGCTAGCCCCCCGATCAGTGAATGGGAATATAATTCCCATTCACCGATCTAACTTCCCCGCAGAAATACTGACACTTTCTATCCAGAGAGCGCAGGATTTCTGCCCCCAGGAAACTTCTCCTCTGCATTTTAGTTCCTGGATGCGAGATCGTTCGCATCCAGGACTTTTCTCACTGTGGCCATCTTGTGGCCAAATAGTAAACTGCACCCACATACATTTTAATACAAACAATTATATTACTTTACATTTAAAATTAGCAGTTTCCCTCCCACACCAAAAATTACCCACATATATTTTTTATAAAAAAATAAATAAAATAAAAAATACAATAAAAAAAACAAAAACAACATAAATAGTTACCTAAGGGTCTGAACTTTTTAAATATGCATGTCAAGAGAGTAAGTTATTATATTAATTAAAATTATAAGCTTATAAATAGTGATGGACGCAAATTGAAAAAATGCACCTTTATTTCTAAATGAAATATCGGCACCATAAATTGTGATAGGGACATCGTTTAAATGGTGTAATAACCGGGACAGATGGGCAAATAAAATACATGAGTTTTAATTACGGTAGCGTATATTAATTTCAAACTATAATGGCCAAAAACTGAGAAATAATGAATTTTTTTCATTTCTTTCTTAATCTTCCTGTTAAAATGGATTTAGAAAAAAATTATTCTTAGCAAAATGTACTACCCAAAGAAAGCCTAATTAGTGGCGGAAAAAACAAGCTATAGATCAATTCATTGTGATAAGTAGCAATAAAGTTATAGGCGAATGAATGGGAGGTGAACGTTGCTCGGATGCATGAGATTTTCGGCACTGCGGTGCTGAACCGGTTAAAAAAAAACACTTAAGTCGGCACCATTGACTTCAATGTATTTGTGAGACAAAACAATCAGATTTTTAACATTTGTTTTTTTTTTTTTGCAATAGAGGCATTTTTGCTCATCCCTAATTATTAATTATCATTTTCTAATTCCTGATCATTCCCCACCATTTAATAACAACTTTTGTGTTTTTTTCCCCAACACAACTATTCAGTTTGACTTATTTTTCTCCATCTAGGTTTCCATCCATATCCCAGATGACCCTTCTATTAAAGGCTACCTGTTGGTGATGAAAGGGGCTCCAGAACGTATTCTGGAGAGATGCAGCACCATCATGATTAAAGGACAGGAACTACCACTGGATGAGGAAATGAAGGACGACTTTCAGGAAGCCTACATGGCTCTGGGGAGTCTGGGAGAAAGAGTTCTTGGTAAGCCCAAAAATGCAAGTGGCCTAGGAGCTGTGAGAATTTTCTGAGCGAGCCTCAAAAATTATTAATCAACATTTGTAATAAATTAGCATTTCTCTATTTGACGGTTATTTTTTAACAATTCCAGGAACAAAAAGTATTTTTTTAGTTTTGGATAGTGTGGAAAAAGTTAAAAACTTTGGGACCTTTTATTTTCTATGTCTCCCCTGAAGAGATCTTTCTTCACTTCCTGTCCGGGTGGCCACTTTGGAGCTTGACAATTGTTTATTCTGAGGACAGAAAATAAGGGACAGTAATAAAAATTAATTACAGATTCTAACTCTTCCCCAGTCTTCAAATCTGACTTGTTTGCTGATGTCATATTTGGAGAGATTTCACCACTTCCTGCTCCTGTCAGGAAGAGATGGAAATTCCCACAAATATGGACACAGGAAATAAATAAAAATCCAAAAGAGGTTCTAACCCCTTAATACTTTACCTCCGGGTAGTGCTGGAAATGGGCTGCTCAGGCCTCAAAACAACAGGATAGGTAAGCTAATTAAGTAATATAAGTAAGTGAAGTTTTTTTCAGTTAAAGCGGATCCTAGATGAAAAACTAACTATAACAAGTAACTTGTCTATATATCTTATCTAAAGATTAGATAGTTTACACAGCATATCTGGCTGCAAACAGCTTCAAAAGTTTATGATTATTTATTCCTGTTATACAATGAGGGCAGCCATGTTCTGTTTGTCACATTGTCACAGGATGAGGGCTGGAGGTGCTATCAGCTTGCCTGTGTGTAAATTCAGTCCCCTCTCCTCTTCCCTCCTCCCCCTTTGCCTCTGAAATCTCTGGCTAGTAACCTCCTCCTCCTCCTGCCCAGACTGAGCTCCCATAAGCCCTTGCTACAGTGCCGAGGTACTGTGAAAAAGCTGTGTGCGAGGCTTGTTTAGTTTATGGGGAATTAGAGTATTAAAACAAAACAAAAAAAGTATTTGGCTTGAAGAATGCCTTATAAACTATATGAAAGGAACACAATTATGCAATGAGTAAAAGTTTATCTCGGATCCACTTTAATATGGCGTTTAATCCCAAGAAGGAAGCAAAGCACAAGAATTGGTCAGGGATTTCATTAAGGTAAGGCATTAATATAAAGGGTTAAGGTTAGGGGATAGGGTAGGAGGAAGTGTGTATGAATTATTGGATAGAGTAGGAGATTTAGATAAGCATCAGGGGGTCAGTGTTAAAGAAAATCTGTAATGAAAAAAACTCCCCTGGGGGGTACTCACCTCGGGTGGGGGAAGCCTCCAGATCCTATTAACCTGCTGAGCGGTCTGGACGAGCTCAGCTCGTCCAACACCGCCAGAGGCTGCCGCTCAGGCCCTGCTGGGCCGATTTTCACCAAATAAAGTGCAGCACACGCAGCCGGCACTTTGCCAGCCGCCTGTGCTGCCTGATCGCCGCTGCAGCGCGGCGATCCACCGCGTGCAGCGGCGAAAGAGGGTCCCCCCAGCTGCCCGAGCCCAGCGTAGCCGGAACAAACAGTTCCGGCCAGCGCTAAGGGCTGGATCGGAGGCGGCAGACGTCAGGACGTCGGCTGACGTCCATGACGTCACTCCGCTCGTCGCCATGGCGACGAGGGAAGCGAAACACGGAGGGCCGCTCATTGCGGCCTTCCGTGTTATTTCTTGCCGCCGGAGGCGATCAGAAGATCGCCTCCGGAGCGCCCTCTAGTGGGCTTTCATGCAGCCAACTTTCAGTTGGCTGCATGAAATAGTTTTTTTTTTATTAAAAAAAAACCCTCCCGCAGCCACCCTGGCGATTTAATCAGAACGCCAGGGTGGTTAAGGTTCCCCCGTCCTCCTCGATCCCAGAAAATCCTCCCGAAGCGGCGGCGATGTAAATCATTTACCTTTTGGCTCCAGTGCAGGCGCAGTATCTGCTCTTCCCACGGAGATAGGCGAAAATAGCCGATCTCCGTCAGGCCGCTCTACTGCGCAGGCGCAAGTCTCATGCGCCTGCGCAGTAGAGTGGACCCGACGGAGATCGGCTATTTTTCGCCTATCTCCGTCAGAAGAGGCGCAACAGAGCCCCCGCTGGAGCCTGAAAAGGTAAATATTGCACAGGCTGTCGGATTTGTCGCCTGTGCGTTCCGGGGGCTGCAGTGAGATGCTGTGGGACACAGAAGGACGGGGGAAGCCTCAATAGGCTTCCCTCTACTGAGGTGAATACCCCCCAGGGGAACTTTTTTTTCAGTACAGGTTTCTTTAAGGGGGGAATTAAGTTTAGGCATAAAGAAGTGTGTTTTATTCACAAGAATTGGTTACAGCTGACTGTATAATGATGGAAGAACAATGAAACAGTCTCTTTGAAAAACAGAGCTATGCAGGCAAGATACAAACTGCAATGGCCAAACTCTGGGCGAAACCAAACCAAATATATGTGTACAGATCTAAAGGTAGTAATCCTTACTCATTTTGGCAGAGCACCATTTCCAAGACAATTTTCTCTCTCTTTTGCAGGATTCTGTCAGCTGATACTTCCTGCTTCCTCCTATGGACCTGGATATCCATTTGATGCAGAAGCTGGCAATTTCCCTTTAGATGGTTTGTGCTTTGTTGGCCTCATCTCCATGATTGACCCACCTCGTTCCACCGTTCCTGATGCTGTTGCCAAGTGCCGTAGTTCTGGAATTAAGGTAATTACATATCATCTGACATTTTAAAACTAGTATGGAGCATTTGACAACTGTCATATTATACATGCTTGACAGGGTGAGTAGACATAAAACCATTAATGATCATCAGGGATTTGATAAGATTATTTGCTTCCATCAGGTTATTATGGTGACAGGTGACCATCCAATTACTGCAAAAGCTATCGCAAAAAATGTTGGTATCATCTCACATACCAATGAAACCGTCGATGACATTGCTGAAAGGCTTGGAATCCCAGTGGAAAGTGTGAATCCAAGGTAAGCAAATCCTATTATTACTACTTTCTAACCAGCAGGTCTTTGCTCCCCCCAGTGAACTCAGATTTTTCATGTATTTACAGGGATGCCCATGCAGCTGTTGTTAATGGTGCCCAACTTTCTGAGATGACCTCAGAGGAGCTGGACGATATCTTAAAGTACCACCAAGAGATTGTGTTTGCCCGGACATCACCACAGCAGAAGCTTATCATTGTGGAAGGGTGTCAGAGACAGGTAAGTCAGAGGAAAAAATGTAGTCTAAAAATCAAGGATTAGGCCACAAGTCCATAAAGTAAACCTGAGGGGGCAAAAATAAATTCGATACTTGCCTAGGTAGAGGAATCCTCTGTAAAGTCCAGAGGCTTCTTGTCTGTCCTCCTGACCAGAGCTGGGACAAATGTCCTTCAGCACCCAAGTCTGAGACACAAAGGTGCGCCCCTCCATCCCTCCCACCTCAGCCGTCACACACTGATTGCTATTAGACTAAGAGGCCCCCCAGGGCCCCCAACACCTTAATCTCTAGTTATCTGGCTTGCAGTCACTGCCATGTATCCACTTTTCTGATTTCTCTCTGCTTGAAACACAATAGGGGTATGATAGCTGAGTGAGTTGTGCGCCCCCTCCTACACTGCGCCCTGAGGCTAGAGCCTCTCTCGCCTCTGCCTCGGCCCGGCCCTGCTCCTGACCCCCTACTGTTGCCAAACTTGGACCCTGTGAACATATCCGACAATAGTTTGTTGATCTCCCAGTTGAGCTCCCTGCCATATACGAGCGTGGTCATACTGCATCTTTAGGAGTACGGCCTAGACCGGCTTTATGCTACTGCACAGGCGTGCCTGCATTTGCGCAGTACTTGTGCTCAGTGGTGCTCACCGCCAGGTCGTGATCACGCTTACGCGTGGATTCACGACCATTTTGACGCATTCCGCCTCGGACACGAAAATCCGTGAATAGATTTTCAACCACGAAAATCTACTTCGGCTTCGCGTGAATGCGAACAGAAATCCGCATTCACGCTCGTGAAACCCGGCGCTGAAGTCGTGGTTTGCAGAAATGCGTCAAACTATGCGGAAGTGACACATTGCAGGCCAATCAGAGTGCCCCAGCCAGGCCCTAGCAACCAATCACAGGTGGGGAGCTATGCCCTCCCCTTCTGAATATAAAGCGGCGGCCATGATGGAAAAGCTCTATCCTTGCTAGACTGTGGTGC
Source organism: Hyperolius riggenbachi (assembly GCF_040937935.1). Classification (NCBI taxonomy): domain Eukaryota; kingdom Metazoa; phylum Chordata; class Amphibia; order Anura; family Hyperoliidae; genus Hyperolius; species Hyperolius riggenbachi. Next base: position 325,119,748 of record NC_090651.1, on the reverse strand, counting down.
TGAGAGGATTATCTCCAGGCCATTGTTATTTGAGCAAGTGCATTTATTGTGTTAAAAACAAAGCGTTTTTTTTGCTAACACTGCTCTTATACTGTACACAGTTAGCTAGTCAGTGAGTGATTGCTGTAGTTAGTTGTAGTCAGTGTAGTGTAGTGGGAGTGTGGGAGTCTAGTAATTATTTAACTGTGTGTAGTGCAGGCAGGTTCAGTGCTGCAGTGTAGTCAGTGTAGTGGGAGTGGGGATTATCTGTGTGTAGTGCAGGCAGGCAGGTTAGTGCAACTGCAGTGTTCACTTGTATATTCCAGTGACAGTTATACACTTGTACTATTTGCAGGCAGCCAGTCACACCGCCGGCGCCGCCACTCTCTGCCAGCGGTGTTCATTCATTCTGTCAGTGACCTTGTGCCGTGCCCAGTGCCCACTGCTCGCTCGCTGGCATATGAGCATCTCATTACACAGTGTGACATCCTTGTGTGCCCACTGCATCCTTCAGTGACCTAGTTGTATATCCAGTGCCCACTGCTGTGCCCACTGCATCCTTCAGTGACCTTGTACTGTGCCCACTGCATCCTTCAGTGACCTAGTTGTATATCCAGTGCCCACTGCTGTGCCCACTGCATCCTTCACTGACCTTGTACTGTGCCCACTGCATCCTTCCGTGACCTTGTACTGTGCCCACTGCATCCTTCAGTGACCTAGTTGTATATCCAGTGCCCACTGCTGTGCCCGCTGCATCCTTCAGTGACCTTGTACTGTGCCCACTGCATCCTTCAGTGACCTAGTTGTATATCCAGTGCCCACTGCTGTGCCCACTGCATCCTTCACTGACCTTGTACTGTGCCCACTGCATCCTTCAGTGACCTTGTACTGTGCCCACTGCATCCTTCAGTGACCTAGTTGTATATCCAGTGCCCACTGCTGTGCCCACTGCATCCTTCACTGACCTTGTACTGTGCCCACTGCATCCTTCAGTGACCTAGTTGTATATCCAGTGCCCACTGCTGTGCCCACTGCATCCTTCAGTGACCTTGTACTGTGCCCACTGCATCCTTCAGTGACCTAGTTGTATATCCAGTGCCCACTGCTGTGCCCACTGCATCCTTCAGTGACCTTGTACTGTGCCCACTGCATCCTTCAGTGACCTAGGTGTATATCCAGTGCCCACTGCTGTGCCCACTGCATCCTTCAGTGACCTTGTACTGTGCCCACTGCATCCTTCAGTGACCTTGTACTGTGCCCACTGCATCCTTCAGTGACCTAGTTGTATATCTAGTGCCCACTGCTGTGCCCACTGCATCCTTCAGTGACCTAGTTGTATATCCAGTGCCCACTGCTGTGCCCACTGCATCCTTCACTGACCTTGTGCTGTGCCCACTGCATCCTTCAGTGACCTAGTTGTATATCCAGTGCCCACTGCTGCGCCCACTGCATCCTTCAGTGACCTTGTACTGTGCCCACTGCATCCTTCAGTGACCTTGTACTGTGCCCACTGCATCCTTCAGTGACCTTGTACTGTGCCCACTGCATCCAGTGATTCATTACTAGCAACATGTCTGGCAGGGTTTCGCGGGGTGAGAGGAAAGGGAGTTCAATTGCCTCAGCCACTTCTGGGACTGCTCCACGTCCAGGGAGAGGAGGCCCAGCTGTACGTGGTCGTGATGCAGCAGAAAGGGGGGCAGCAAAGCCTGGGCCGAGTCAGCGGACGCCATTGTCCAAATATTTTAAAGTTTCTGGTCCCCGTGTGGTGGTTGAGCAAATGGAACCTGACGTACTCATGGACATCATGACTTCCTCCCAGACCTCTACTGTGAGCACCACTCCAAGCAGCAGCAGCAGCCAACGTCCCACGCTTGTTGTGACATCCACCCCAGCACCCACTGGTCAGCAGCCCTCCCAGGATGACAGCGTTCTGTCCCTCAGTCCGGCTTCTGGGAACCTGCTGATGCAAGAAGCTCAGGACTTACTGGGGACTGATGTGGCAGAGATTGAGATCGGGCCACAATCACAAGCGTTGTTGAGTTCTGGTGATGAAGAAGAGGGGTCTGTGTCTGGGGATGTAGGGACAGAAGAGGAGGCAGTGGAGTCAGAGGAAGAGCTGGATTATGAAGATGCTGCTGATGATGACGACGTTGTGGACCCTAACTATGTGCAGCCTGCTGAGTCCGTGGAAGAATGGTCAGAGGCAGAGCAGGATGACGAGTCACCTCGGCCTAGGCAAGGATATCGCCATATGTCAGGCAGGGGCAGGGGCATCGGCAGCAGTGGGCGTGGAGGAAGTAGACAGGACACTGCTTCAGCCGGCACCACCACCATGCAACCCTCGGCAACTACTACCACACATTGTTCCGCTGCACCCTCTGCTAGTGGGGGCCGCAGTAAATTAAAGTCACCAGTGTGGGATTGCTTTGAGGAATGTACTGATGACAAAAGGTATGCGGTGTGCAGGTTATGCAGCAAAAGATTGAGCCGTGGGAAAAGTCTGAGCAAGATGAGTACCTCATCCCTCCAGGGCCACCTGAGAAGCCGCCACTGCCGCGAGTATGCGGACTTTAAGAGGAAGCAGGCACTGCTGGCAGGGGTTCCTGAGAGCAGAAGGCCCACCAGCGCAGCAGCATCATCCCTCCCTCAGGGTCGTGAATCCCCCACAGCAGCAGCAGTAGTAGCACGCAAGCGCTCTTCCACCTCGGCTACTCAGGACACAGACATTGAGGCTGGCAGCCAGTGTTCGTCTCTCTCCTCTGTCTCCCCTGCATCCCAGCGTCGTCAGACCCTGCTGAGCGACACCTTTCAGGGTCTGACCAAGCCTCTGCCTCCAAGCCACAGGCGGATCCGCAAACTAAATGGCTTGCTGGCCCGGGCCATGGCATCACAGCTGCTTCCCTACTCCCTGGTGCAGGAGGGGAGCGCCATGCGGACGCTGCTCCAATTTGGCATCCCCGAGTGGCAAGTCCCCAGTCGCCACTATTTCAGCAGGAGCGCGATCCCAGCACTCCACAAGTTTGCGGTGGAAAACGTGGCCCGTTCCCTGGACTACTCTGTGGGCAAGCGGGTCCACGTGACCATGGACTCGTGGAGTAGCAGATTTGGGACAGGTCGCTACCTGTCCTTTACGGCCCACTGGGTGACACTGATGGAAGGGAGGGAGGACAAGAGCGCATCAGCCCAGCTAGTGGTGCCACCACGCGGGATCAGGGGGGATGCAGAAGGGTCCTGTCACGACACTCCCTCTGCACCCGGAAAGCAAGCCCGCCTCGGCAGCAGCAGCGCCAAGCCTCGGCACTGCCAAGCCCTTTTAAAATTGGTGACCCTGGGGAAGGAGAGGCTTACGGCCACCAACGTCCTGGCCGCCCTCAGGAAGCAGGAGCGGAGGTGGCTGACCCCCAGAGGCCTGGAAGTGGGGTATGTGGCAGCCGATAACGGGGCAAACCTGATGGCAGCAGTGCAGCAGGGAAACCTCCAGCACATCCCCTGCTTGGCCCACGTGCTCAATCTTGAGGTGCAGCGCTTCTTGCGCACCTACCAGGGGATGAGCGAGCTGCTGCAGGATGCCCGGGCGGTGGTACGCTTTTTCCGCTTGTCAGCCACTGCCTCTGCACTCTTGTCCACCTTACAGCAGCAGTATGGAAGGCCACAACACCAGATGATCATCGACATGCCAGTTCGCTGGAATTCAACTCTGGCCATGTTGGAGCGGCTGTGTCAGCACAGGCTGGCTCTTAGGGCCTACATGCTAGACCCAAGTGTCCCCAGCAACCAGCAAGTCCCCATGATTACTGCCACTCAGTGGACACTGATGCAGCAAGTATGCCTGGTGCTGAGTCCCTTCCTGGAGGCAACCAAGATGGTCAGTGAGGAGCGGGCCTCTGTGTGCCAGTGGGTGCCCTTGGTTTGTCTACTGGAGCAGGCAATGGACAATTTAATTGAGCGTGGGGATGAAGCCCTGAGGCAGTTGGAAGAACAGGAGCAGATGACAGCACAGTCCAGCTCAGAGGAGGGCTCACAGCAGGTAGTGGAAGAGTTGGAGGTCCCTAACCTGAATGAGGAGGAGGAGCAGAGTGCAGCAGGCGTTGTACGTGGATGGCGGTTTGAGGAGGACAACGACATGGCACAGGAAGAGGACAGGCATGCGTTATGGGACAATGGCGAGGACGAGGAAGATCTTGCTGGCAGGGCCCACTTGTTTCCCATGGCTGTGCACATGTTGCGCTGCCTTCGCAGGGACCCCCGGGTGATCCAGATGCGTTCAAGGGAGGACATCTGGATTACCTTGATGCTTGATCCCCGTCTGAAAGGGAAGCTGGGAGACTTAATGACGCCATCCACCACCGAGCAACGCACAAGGGAGTTGAAGGAGGCCCTTGTGCGCAGACTACTGGAAGCATTCCCCCAGCCTTCCACCCCCACTGTAACTGCTCTCCCAAGCCAGCAAGAGGTGCCTGCCATTGCCACTAGCAGCACAACAACAACCACCAGCAGCAGCAGCAGCAACTGGCGCCCCGGAGACCTGAAGAGCCTAAGCAAGAGCCTGTATGCAGTGCAGCAGCCCAGAACAGAGGTGCCCGCCACAGCATCCACCACCAACCAGCACAAGCAACGACTGACCACCATGGTGTCTGACTATATGGGGTCATCCAGCGGGCTCAATGACACCGACAGCCCCGTGGACCCCTTGGAGTACTGGGTCAAGAGACTGGACATCTGGAGCGAGCTTTCCCAGTATGCCCTGGAACTCCTATCCTGCCCTCCTTCCAGTGTCCTCTCAGAGAGATGCTTTAGTGCGGCCGGTGGCGTGGTCACAGAGAAGCGCTCTCGGCTCTCCCACGCCTCTGTGGACAAACTCACCTTCCTGAAAATCAACCAGGCTTGGGTGGAAGGTGAGTTCCTGGCCCCTATTGTCGGACACAGGGGGACATGAAGTGGCTGCTGCATGTGCTGTTGTTAACTATGCCTGCCTTTATAAAGACAGTTACTACCTGCCTAGTGCCTACCTTGGTTAATTTTTTGGTGTTATGGTACTACTACCAGTAAGTTGCCATGGTCCTCCTTCTGAGCTGCTGAACTGACCGCCCGCTTTGTCCTCCTGACTCAGTCGCTACTACACTCTGCGTTCACACTGCCCGGGTCACTGGGTGCATTTAATTTTTTGGCCAGCACTATGACGCTGTGCTACTACTACTACCACCAGTATGTTGCCATGGTCCTTCTGTGCTGCTGAACTGACCTCCCGCATTGTCCTCCTCCTCCTGACTCAGTCGCTTCCACCAATGTACTCTGTCTGCGTTCACACTGCCCGGGTCACCGGGTGCATTTAATTTTTTGGCCAGCACTATGACGCTGTGCTGCTACTACTACCACCAGTATGTTGGCATGGTCCTTCTGTGCTGCTGCTGCTGAACTGACCGCCCGCATTGTCCTCCTCCTCCTGACTCAGTTGCTTCCACCAATGTACTCTGTCTGCGTTATCACTGCTCGGGTCACCGGGTGCATTTAATTTTTTGGCCAGCACTATGACGCTGTGCTGCTACTACTACCACCAGTATGTTGCCATGGACCTTCTGTGCTGCTGCTGCTGCTGAACTGAACGCCCGCTTTGTCCTCCTCCTCCTCCTGACTCAGTCGCTACCACGGTACCACCAATGCACTCTGTCTGCGTTATCACTGCCCGGGTCACCGGGGTGCATTTAATTTTTTGGCCAGCACTATGACGCTGTGCTGCTACTACTACCACCAGTATGTTGCCATGGTCCTTCTGTGCTGCTGCTGCTGCTGAACTGAACGCCCGCTTTGTCCTTCTCCTCCTCCTGACTCAGTCGCTACCACGGTACCACCAATGCACTCTGTCTGCGTTATCACTGCCCGGGTCACCGGGTGCATTTAATTTTTTGGCCAGCACTATGACGCTGTGCTGCTACTACTAGCACCAGTATGTTGCCATGGTCCTTCTGTGCTGCTGCTGCTGCTGAACTGAACGCCCGCTTTGTCCTCCTCCTCCTCCTGACTCAGTCGCTACCACGGTACCACCAATGTACTCTGTCTGCGTCACCGGGTCACCGGGTGTCACCGGGTGCATTTAATTTTTTGGCCAGCACTATGACGCTGTGCTGCTACTTCTAGCACCAGTATGTTGCCATGGTCCTTCTGTGCTGCTGCTGCTGCTGCTGCTGCTGAACTGAACGCCCGCTATGTCCTCCTCCTCCTCCTGACTCAGTCGCGACCACGGTACCACCAATGTACTCTGTCTGCGTTATCACTGCCCGGGTCACCGGGTGCATTTAATTTTTTGGCCAGCACTATGACGCTGTGCTGCTACTACTAGCACCAGTATGTTGCCATGGTCCTTCTGTGCTGCTGCTGCTGCTGCTGCTGCTGAACTGAACGCCCGCTTTGTCCTCCTCCTCCTCCTGACTCAGTCGCTACCACGGTACCACCAATGTACTCTGTCTGCGTTATCACTGCCCGGGTCACCGGGTGCATTTAATTTTTTGGCCAGCACTATGACGCTGTGCTGCTACTACTAGCACCAGTATGTTGCCATGGTCCTTCTGTGCTGCTGCTGCTGCTGAACTGAACGCCCGCTTTGTCCTCCTCCTCCTCCTGACTCAGTCGCTACCACGGTACCACCAATGTACTCTGTCTGCGTTCACACTGCCCGGGTCACCGGGTGCATTTAATTTTTTGGCCAGCACTATGACGCTGTGCTGCTACTACTAGCACCAGTATGTTGCCATGGTCCTTCTGTGCTGCTGAATTGACCGCCGGCATTGTCCTCCTCCTCCTGACTCACTCGCTTCCACCAATGTACTCTGTCTGCGTTCACACTGCCCGGGTCACCGGGTGCATTTAATTTTTTGGCCAGCACTATGACGCTGTGCTGCTACTACTACTACCAGTATGTTGCCGTGGTCCTTCTGTGCTGCTGAACTGACCGCCCGCATAGTCCTTCTCCTGACTCAGTCGCTACCACCACTGCACTCTGCGTTCACACTGCCCGTGTCCACTGACAACTCTGCTGCGATGTCATTGCTAATTGCTGCAAAAAAAACAAAAAAAAAATTACAAAAACCTCTCTGGGGCCTTTTTGGCGTCAGCCACTCATCCTCCTCCAGCGGTACCTTCGCCGCCAAGTGTCATTGGAACTCGCCTTCACCTCTTTGACTGCTTAACGCGTATATCCCTTTTTAAAACCACTTATTACCAATTAATAGCCCCATTTAAAGTGTTGATTTCACTTTAAAATCCATTTTCTCTAGAAAAAAAAATTTGGGGGGAATTTTTTATGTTGAAGTTATGTTGCCCCTTATCACCTCGATAATCCATGCAATTTGGGGGATTGTAGCATGTATGGGGGCTTTGTTATTAACGTTAAAAGAAAATCCGCCTCCGGGCGGGAATCCACGCGTGATTACGCCATTCACGGCAGAAAATCCGCGTGGTTGCGTGGGCGCGAACGAAAATCCGCATGCGGCGGGGCCGAATGCGGATTTTTTTTTGCAACCACGCGGATTGCCGAATTCGTGGATGAGGCACATCCGAGCATCCCTGCTTGTGCTTTAAAGGGAGCATGGCCACAGGAGGATGTGAGAAGCCTCTGGAGGATCCAGAGGCTTTTCTCTACTTAGCTAACTTCTCTTCTTTAACTGTCCTTCAAATGATGTTGAATCCTGAATTACTTCAGAATCACTCATTAAATGTAATTAAGACCAATAATGTCCCTCAGACCTCTTGCACACTGCATGTGATTCCGATTTTTGATCTGATTCTGATTTATGATTCCGATTAAAAAACGTATTGCATGCAGTACATTTTTTAATCGGAATCAAAAATCGGATCAGATCAAAAATGGCATCTTTGGCAAAAGATTCCTGGCATCTTCTTTTACAGCAGCTTGTCTCACCGCAGCGCGGGCACATCTCGCGGCTGCTGTGCAGAGGCAAGAAACAGGAGAGCGGTTTTCTGTAGCAGCAATGTAAATCGCTGTTACCATGGGAACCACTGCCCTGGTTCCTGATTTTACAAAGCAGTCACGAGACACGCCCGCACTGCTTGAGACAAGCTGCTGTAAAAGAAACTGATGGAGCTTTGAGGAGAGGGGCCTACCGGGGAACATAAAAGAAGAAGTGGCCTCCAGCTCAAAAGGTAACACAAGGGGCAGCCGCCAGGGGAGGGGAGGAGCGGGCACAAAGGGCAAATATACTAACTATACTGAGGCAACTATACTAGGTATACTGGGGTGACTATACTACCGATACTTGGGCAACTCTACTAGGTATACTGGGATAACTATACTACCTATACTGGGGTAACTATACTACCTATACTGGGGCAACTATACTAGGTGTATTTGGATAACTATACTACCTATACTGGGGTAACTATACTACCTATACTGGGGCAACTATACTACCTATACTGGGGCAACTATACTAGGTATACTGGGATAACTATACTACCTATACTGGGGTAACTATACTACCTATACTAGGGTAACTATACTACCTATACTGGGGCAACTATACTATGTATACTGGGATAACTATACTACCTATACTGGGGCAACTATACTACCTATACTGGGGCAACTATACTCTCTATACTGGGGCAAATGGGGGGGGGGGGGGGGGGTTGCTGCCCAAAAGACCCCCCACCCCCACCCCCACCCCTGACTCACGCCACCACGCCCTCTAGAATCGCCCCCCATCCCCAAAGAAAATTTTGGTCTGGATAGCGGTCCACGGGTTGAAAAAGGTTGAAAAAGGTTTGCGACTCCTGGGGTAAACCACTGGTGTATGGTAGGTAATTCTGTCATTCAAAACTTCATAAAAAAACATGGTCCAACAAGTCATACTTGCATTTTATTAGTAGATTTGGTATCATTAAAGAGGGATTGTCAGCCACAAAATCAAATTCCATTTACCCACTGCTCTGTGTTTATTATGCAGCCTGCAACCTGACCCTGGAATGCAAGCATTCCAATCTAATCAGAAATATTTCCGCTGTAATAAATGTTATTTGGGACATTGCCGATGAGAAGGAAGCTGCCACCTCCCCTCCCCTCCCACATTCCTGGTCCTCATTAATTGGCTGAGGGCAGTTTAATGTGACATGAGGCCGAGAAGGGAGAAACTACTGAAATATGATCTATGCTGTGCTCCCATGTGTTTACAAAGCAAGCTAGATATGTCATTTGCAGTTTCTAGGAGAAAAAAAAATAGAGTAAGGGCTGGTGCACACCGAGCGGCTTTTTGGGCGTTTTCAGATCCGCTTGCGGCTGCGGATCTGCTTGGTCAATGTATCTCAATGGGGTGGTGCACACCAGAGCGGCAGGCGTTTTGCAGAAACGAAAAATGCCTGGGTGAGGCATTTTTTTGATTTCGGATGCGTTTCTGCCTCAATGTTAAGTATAGGAAAAACGCAAACCGCTCTGAAAAACGGCACTTCAGAGCGGTTTTGCAGGCGTTTTTGTTACAGAAGCTGTCCAGTAACAGCTTTACTGTAACAATATATGAAATCTACTATACTGAAAACCGCAGCAGCAATCCGCAAAACGCTAGCAAAACGCCTCATAAAAATAAAAAAAAGCGTTTAAAAATCTGCTAGCGTTTTGCGGATCTGCTAGCGGGTTTTGGTGTGCACCAGCCCTAACAGAGAATTTACATCAGGATTGGCTTCAGTCAGAAGAAGTAGAAATGGAAAATGCCAGGAATCGTTTTTTCTTTATTTACTATATAATTCACTGAAATCAAAACGTGGACAGTACAATACATCTGGTACGCAAGTAAAACAAGGATTTATCTACTTATATATGTGTTGTCTTTTTTTCCTGGGATAGTATGGCTGTGCTTGTTGCTTTAAGCAATCCTGCTGTTTAAAACCCACAAATTAGGTCACATCTGTTAGACTGCCTGACTATAATATAATACTGCTCATGTTTAAACAAGCAGGTAGTAAACACAAGCTAAGTGCATGCCACGAGCAATAACACTGATTATTGAGAGTTAATTGTTGCTCCTGAGCTATTGGCTAGGAGGCACTAATCTGATGATGGACCTGGTTATGCTGTATAGCGTAATTGCCACCGCACCAATGGTCATAGACGTGCAGGAATCCCATCTGGAGTCACAAGACACTGTAAATCACTCCATACGATTTGCACTAAAATTGGTTCTTTATTAGGATTTTCTTTAGAAGATCACAAAATTGGCCTAATATGTAACTTGGAATGTGGGTCTGTCCTGATTTGAAAAAGGATCGAGTATGCCCGAAACGCCTGACTATCATCTTTGACTTACCCACAGATGAACTTTTATGATGATTGTGATCTTTGAAAGAAAAGCATTATAAAGAACCGATTTTAGATGGTGCAAAGCGTATGGAGTGATTTACAGGACCTGATTATGCTGGAATAGAGATTTGCCAGGTGCTAATCAGAATTCTGCCCAGCCTATCAATAGGGATGGTCATTGAGAGACAAATAATTCCACACTAATGCACATTTTAGAGTAAGTTTATGCAAAAAGATGCAGCTTCAAAATGGAAGGCAGCCGTTGCATTTATTTAGTCAATTTCAATTTCCCAGCTGCATACATTTGCATAATATTACCATGAAATTTGCATTTTATTAACCAGGCAAAACACTAAAAAGGTAAGAGCTCACTTCCAAGCAGCACCTGCCTTATAAGTCTGCAGAAGCCGGTCAGAAAATTAAAGGCATAGTATGTGCATTCAAACTGCAGTACCAAAATTATGCAAGGGCTGAACTGACTCTACTAAGGCCTCAAAATTAAAGGAAGACCCTCAACTACACATAATAGGTGGAACTCTAGTAATGATAAAACAGCTTGGATGAAAATTACATTCAGTTGGACTAATTGCATACATTTGCATTCAGTTGCCCTAATGGAAGACGTTAGCCTCCAAAATGGTGTGCATGTAAAGGCATTCCGTACTAGATCCTTTCACCTTGATGAGGTTCATCCGAGTCAAGGGGGCCCTACCACTAATATGTAACTTGAAAGTAGGGATGATCAATGAGATGAAAGTATTTCCAAGTTTATGCAAATTTTTAGGCAAATATATGCAGCTAAAAAATGAACCAATCAAGTTCCACCTAGGTTTAAATTGATTGGTCCATTTTACAAGCTGAAATATTTGCATCTCATTAATCATCTCTACTTGGAAGCCAATTTACCTGTGGGATTTAAAAAAATGCAAACCCAGAGGTGTGCAAAACAGGTGGGCCCCGGGTGCTCATACCGCCCAAGACCACGCTCTGCCAGCTACATCTCAAGGGGGGCAGGAGCAGTGCAGACAGCCCCCTAAACTGCTCTAATGACCTGGGGGGACCATCCACTATTAGCCCAACCCAACCACTAGGGAGATTACTCACAATTCTCCCCCCACCCCCCCACCCCCAAGGTATTTATTAACCAGACCTGAACTGGCATTTGCCAGCTGCTGGTTAACTAATCTTTAGGGCCTACACATTTTAATGTCATTAAAAATATAAGCATTGCATCATGTTTTCTATCTATCTATCTATCTATCTATCTATCTATCTATCTCAGGGCGCTATTGTGGCTGTTACTGGAGATGGAGTTAATGACTCCCCAGCATTGAAGAAAGCCGACATCGGTGTTGCTATGGGAATTGCCGGATCAGATGCTGCCAAACATGCCGCAGATATGATTCTTCTGGACGATAACTTTGCTTCAATTGTGACGGGTGTAGAAGAAGGTGAGAGAGGAGCATTTCTATTACAAAATAAAAAATAAAATACAAAAATCTTCATACTATAGATGGTCCTGTGTCTGATCTTTGTTTTAGAGGATGTCAAGCCAGAGGCACACTGTTACTCACTTGGGGCTCGATTCACAAAGTGGTGCTAACCTAGTTAGCACGCCTAAAGGCTTTAGGCGTGCTAACTAGGGTGCTAAGTAGTTAGTACGCACAAAGCTTCAAGAAATCGCGCGCAAAGTTTTGCACGCAAGACTTTACGCGCGTAAAGTTTTGCGCTGCGTGGTGCGCGCGAAAGGTCACACTGTTCGCGTGATAAATACGCTTATTGAAGTTGCGCAGCACAAAACTTTATGTGCGCAAAGTTTTACGCGCGTAAAGTCTTGTGAGCAGAACTTTGCACGTGAAAAGCTCTTTTAGGCTAAGGGGCTTTTCACAGGCGTGCTAACACTTTGCACCCTTTTGTGAATCAAGCCCTTGGTCGTCATGCCTATTTGTATCCAGATTGGTGTGCACCATCCCATTGAAATACATTAGCCAAGCATTTTCAGAGGCGGCAGAGGTTTTGAAAACGCTACCAAAAACACTTGGTGTGCACCAGGCCTTCTTCAGTCAACTGTTATTAAGCACCCTAAAGCTGGCCACTAATGATACAGTTTGCCTAATGATCTATTACGAACAATTCATCTGATGAATGATTGTAAATGATCGTGTGGGACCACTAATGGACAAAAATCTCCTAACCAATCCGATCAGATTGACGAGATTGAACCGTAATTCAGATCAATTTCATTAATCTGATCGAATTGGTTAGAAGATTTTTGTCCATTAGTGATCCCAAACGATCATTTACAATTGTTCAAAGGAAGAATTGTTCATAATAGATTGTTCTGCAAATTGAATCATTAGTGGCTACCTTTAGAGTTTACGTTTGGGATATTGGCCACCACGCTTCGTGAGCTCAGATTGTTATTATCACACATAGCAAATGCAGCTGACTGGATTTCTGGTAATTTATCTCTGTCACTAATAGTAAGTAAAACTGAGCCCACAGTGATCTCTGAAACAATACATGCAAGACCTGAGGATAAATCTGATGTGTTCCAGACATCGGGCGCCATGGGTCTCCTACAGAGAAGTCCTGATCAACTTATCCTGACATAGGGCTTGATTCACAAAAGTGTGCTAACACTTAGCACGCCCGTGCAAAGCTGCTTTGCACGTGATATCATGCGCGTAAAGTTATGCACGCATTACATCGCGTGCAATCCAGCTTAGCACCGGCGTGCTAAGCATACACTCTAATAGGTTAACACGCGAAGCACCGTAGTTATCATGTGCAAATTGATAGCATAATATTGCATAGCATAATATTGCCCCTGTTTAACTCTCTAGTAAGGCCACATCTGGAATATGGAATCCAGTTCTGGGCACCACATTACAGGAAAGATATTGCAGTTTTAGAGCAGATGCAGAGACTAGCAACAAAACTGATACGTGGGATGGAAGGTCTCACTTACCAAGAAAGGTTAGATAAACTGGGTTTATTTAGTCTAGAGAAAAGAGGGGATCTAATTAACATGTATAAATACATCAGAGGACAATATAGAAACTTGTCGGATGAGCTTTTTGTCCCTAGGCCTTCTCAAAGGACTAGAGGACATGATCTGCGCATGGAGGAAAAACGTTTTAGCCATTTATTTAGGAAAGGGTTCTTTACAGTCAGAGTGATTAAGATGTGGAATGTATTGCCACAGGAAGTCGTTATGGCAAACTCTATACCTGCATTTAAAGGGGGCTTAGATGCTTTCCTTGCGTTGAAAGACATCCATGGCTACAATTACTAGGCAATGCCCAATGATGTTGATCCAGGGATTTTATCTGATTGCCATCTGGAGTCGGGAAGGATTTTTTTTCCCTTTTGGGGCTAATTGGACCATGCCTTGTAAGGGTTTTTAAGCCTTCCTCTGGATCAACAGGGATATGTGAGGGAGTAGGCTGGTGTACTTTATTTTCTGGTTGAATTCGATGGACGTATGTCTTTTTCAATCCAAATAACTATGTAAACTATGTAAAATTGCACTTATCGTGCATCTGGCGTAACGCCATATGCGCGCTAAAACTTAGCACGCGAACGGCATAAACTTTGCACGTGCAAAATGCTTAGCACGCAAGTTTGCACTGCAAAGCCTTAACACGTGATAACTGAGCTATCACCGGTTAGTGAATCGAGCCCACAGTGTATTGTGACTAGGCATACTCACAGATCTTTCTTGCATGGCCAGTTGAAGCTCTAATAGGCCCTGTGGCAAAGGTAACCACTTGGCATCTCCCCCCCCCCCCCCCCTGCAGCAGATTCAGCCGGGATCCCCTGCGCTGCTGGACCCCCCTTAGCAATCACCCCCCTCAACTCTATTATGTTCCCCAGGCTCCTGCCTGATCAGCATTGTAACTCACCTGTCCCTATGTGCTGCTCCATCTGCACCTGTCCCGACGTCCTGCTCTATCTCCATCCAGCTGGCTGCCTCTTTTCAGTGACCCGGCGCATGTTATTGCATAATGACATGTGATGGGTCAAAGAGAAGAGGCAGCCAGTGGGGATAATCAGCGCACCAGGACAGGTGAGTTGCAATGCTGATCATGCAAGGACTCGGGGTAAACAGTAAAGTTGAGGGGAGGGCCAGAGTCCAGGGGGCCCAGCAGCACTCGGGGGCCCCTTAGTCTCAATGGTAACACCGTCCCTGCTCTGTTACATTGTCTTGATTTGTTTTGTCTTGAGTTTGTGTACCTGAAAATTTGGCCTAAATGATAGATCAGGAGGCTTAGCATTGAATTCCTGTTTGTATATCTCATATATCATTTGTAAGATGGAAATGCAGACATCAAACCAACAAATGTTGATTCGGGTAATACCTTTAACCTCCCTGGCGTTATGATTATTTCCAGATTTAGGGTCTAAAAGCCATGTCATTTTTTCATAAGCTTTTAGACCCTAAAAATAAGAAGAAAAACATACCTCAGAGAGGTCTGCAGCAGCTCCTGCATGAAACTCACTCAGGCACGGGATTACCACCCTGTTCTGCGGCATTCCGTCCCGAGCCTGACTCGGGATTACCGCTATGGACTGTACACGGTTTATTGCAAGCTTTCAAAAGCGTGAAATAAACCATCATTAGTAGTTAGTCATTAAAGGATACATGAGATAATAAAGTCATCCTGAAGCTTTACTAACCAGGGGCTTCCTCCAGCCCCCAGAAGTTTCTGTGTCGCTTGCCGCAGTTCCGATGTCACCCAGTCTTCTGGTGTCCCTTCCTCAGTAGCGGGAGCGTGCGAGCACAGCTCAAAGTCCCATAGCACTGTGCCCAGGGCCAGTTCTCTCATGCAGCAAGGTGAAACATTTTCATCAAGCGCAGAGATTACAGGGGCAGCATGTTTGTACTGTGTTTACACTAACAGTATGCAGTCAGAGTAGGAGAAGCGAGAGGAGAGTGAGGTAAACAGGTTATCATTGGGGAAAAGCAGCTTGTTGTGCTGTGTGAGAAGTCTGACAGTGAGTAAGGAGGAGGGAGGCAGGAGAGGAGCAGTGTTTCATTTGACTTGCACAGCAGAAAGGAGGAGGTGACCCTGCTGTCTTGAATGAGGAGGAATGGAGTGGCTGAGGGTGAGCAGTTTGTTTGTCACAGACTCACAGCCAACCAGTGTGCTATTTTGTTGAGCTGCAGCATCTCATGTGAGAACACTAAATGAAGCAAAGTCTAAAACCGGCCCTGACTGTGCCTGTGCAGAAAGCCCTGGCCGCATGAGTGCAGCCAACGGACGCACTTACCTGCGCATGCACAGAAGCCTGGGTCAGTCACCTCTACAGAGGGGACACATGAACACAGGTTGACATTGGAACTGTGGCGAGGGACACTGAGACTTCTAGGGGCTAGAGGACTTTATTTAATCTCATGTATCCTTTGAAGGTATTACCCAAATCAACATTTGTTGGTTTGATGTCTGCATTTCTGTTCCACGACTAACACGGGACCATACTTTGTAAAATGGCGGTTAATCTATTCTGAAGCGCACGTGAGCATTATTGACATGCTTGCTCAAAAGTACTTTATGCTTACTGTAATTTATCTCATCCCACTTCCAATAAAGAGAAATTTGAAAAGAAAAATCCCTAAACTACTCCCCTTCGGGGTAAGTCTAAAACTACAGCTGGCTGAAAACTCGTGTTGAAAACTGCCTGCGCTAAGTTCATCAGAGCTGAGATTAAACAGCTATATGCAGAGCCGGATTTACAGCTCAGGAGCCTGTAGGCATAGGCGTTGTGGTGTCCTAAGCCCCGCCCCTCATCTCAGGCCACACCTCCATAATAGATAGGCATCCCTCATCCCCATTTGGTAACCCCATTCATCTATGTAGTAGATGTGTCCCCCAGCCCAAGTATAGGGAGCCAGATGTGTCCCCACCTCAGTAGTAAGTAGCCAGCCAATGGGTAGAGGGAAAACTTGGGGAGGGCAGCCACCTCTCCTACATAAGGAGCCTGTAGGCATGTGCCTACAATGCCTTATTGTAAATCCGGCCCTGGCTATATGTGTACCATCTCTGGCATTTTAAACCTGAAGTCTGAGGACTATGGTTTGATTAATGTGACAATATGAAGATACAAGCTCAGTATTCTAGCAATACTCAATAATAAATTGTTATTTATTGATTAATAATCCCCTCTTGATTCATTTTCAAAATTGTGTGTACTGCGCATAAAACTTAAAAGTCTTGACACAAAGTTTTGCACATGATGCACAAAGGAGCAACCACATATTTTATTAAACACCAATGCATGGTTTCATGTGTTCAGTGGCATAGCTAAGGACCTACGGGCCCCAATGCAAGTTTTACATTAGGCCCCCTCAAGCACTCTGTACTTAACAATTGATATGGCGCACCAAGACCTGCTTGTTAATGAATACTACTATTCAAAGCATCTATAGAAATGATTATTACCAGTACTGGACCAATAAGGAGCTAATACTACACTTGAGGGCCCCGATGCGGTCGCAACCTCTGCACCCTCTATTTCTATGCCACTGCATGTGTTAACTAGTAGTCACCCAATAAACTTTTGTGCTATTCCAATTAAAAGTGAGAGCATTTTACAACTTGTGTTATTTTTATGCTTGCACTGTAATTTTAAAATCATTCTTACACTATTACATAACAACAGTGCTAACAATAAAAATAATAAATAAAGTAATAAGCTTGTTTTAAAGCAAACCTGAACTGAAAATTAAAAGTAAAAAAATATCTACAAGTCATACTTACCTTCCATGTAGTCTACTCATCACTTGTTTTCTCCTCTCCTGCATCCTGTTTGTACACTGTGTTCGATGGAATTCTCCGTCCTCCATTTTGTAAATAGTCCGTAACAGCTTTTTGGTCAGCACACTGTTAAACTGTAATATCGCCCATTTGAGCCATAGGGAAACATGGACATTACCTTGCTCATTAGTTGTCCTTTCAGTTATAACTGACAGCAACTGATATATATATATATATATATATATATATATATATATATATATATATATTAACTGACAGCAACTGATATATTTCAGTTCTGACAAAATCTTGTCATAACTGGAAAGAATCATTGTAAGAAGAAAATGGCGAGCTTCTGAGAGGAACCGACGGTGAGGTAATTAATAAAAAATATTCATTGGCAGGAACATCATGTGTTTATCTTAAATATTTTTTCTTAGTTCAGGTTCACTTTAAAGCCACAGAAATTCTATATTAAAGTTAGTGTGTTAGTTTGGGTTTAGAACTATTTATTACCAAATTATTCTAATTTATGTATGTGTACATCCCAGTTTTTCTTAACCCAAGCTCAACAATGGTCTTTCCCTGCAGGACGCTTGATTTTTGACAACCTGAAAAAGTCTATCGGCTACACAGTCACCAAGAACATTCCCGAGATGATCCCTTTCATGGTCTATGTGATCATCAGCTGCCCCTTGCCCCTCGGAACCATCACCATTCTCTTCATTGAACTGGGAACTGACATTGTAAGTCAGAGTGGGGAAAGTATATATTTTGGACATACACTAGGAAGGACAGCAGTGGAGACAATCAAATTATAGCTTGCAGTTGCCTTATCAGCCAAGATGATCTAACTGAAACTTTACAAACTGCTTGTCTTATGGACAGTGAAGTAACTACCCAGGAATCACGCCCAACAGTGGTGGAAGACTTGGGGCCAGAGAGGTCCCTTTGTTGGAGCCTAACTCACCCTATAGTGCTCTACAGGTAGTTACTGCTACTGCTGTGGGACTAATTGCAGTGTTAACATTGAAAAGAAAATGCAACTGTCAATAAAACTCAATCAGGAGTGGTGAAAATTACTGTACAGTTTTTCTGACGGTCAATTGGCGTAGGATAGATTGTCCGTTTTTGGATTTATAGACCGAAGCAATTTTGGTCAGTCGTTTTTATAACTGGGGAAAAACTGAACACGTGTGTGATACATTGATCAGATTTTTCAACTGATACAATTAATCTAAAAATGTATTGTATTTTTCAAATGTAAGAGAAATATAAAAAAAATTGTCTCACGTGGGGCCACCACAGCCTTTCTCAAATTTTTCAACTTTTTCTCAAATTTCTGCAGATCCCCTCCATTGCTTTGGCTTATGAAAAAGCCGAGAGTGACATCATGTTAAGAAAGCCACGTAACCCCTACAAGGATCGTCTGGTGAACATGCAGCTGCTATCCTATTCCTACTTCCACGTAGGTAAGATCCAGTGTCACACATTTATAGCTAAGGTTCCCTAGATTCCTAGGAGAAACAGAAACCAGGCACCTACCACACTTAAACTTTGTACCTGAGGCGACATGTGACATGATGAGGTAAAAATGTGTATGTTCAGTGTAAAACATTATTACCTAGGCTGTTTTACTGGTTTTATTTTGCTGCCTGAAAGAGTTATTTTCTAGGCATGGAAGTGACAGCAAATTACAGCCATAAAAGTTTCCCTGGCAGAATAAAACTTTTGAGAGCAGAGGGAGATAGAAAAGGGTCAATACTTTGTGTATTTTAGCTCTGGGACACATAATAGGCTGCCACTGAGCAGAGACAACAAAACATTCAATCTACTGTGTAAATATTTAAATAAAAAATAAAACAATGAGATATCTAAAAAAAAGGTCATTTTTAGGAGTAGGAGGATAAATACAATTGTTTATTTCATCAGTTTATATTCACCTCGGGTTCATTTTAACCCTGGTAGCAAAACTGCAGATTTAAAATGGTGGTTATAAAATTAAACGGTATAAGGAAGTATATATGGTATAAGGTATAGATTATTATAGTATACATATTATAAGGAAGGCTTCTGTTTGGATGTCTAGTATGAAAGCTACCCATTTACAAGCAGTAGCTATTTCTAGATTTGTGTCAATAATAAATAAATAAAAATGACCGAAAATATATATTTAACCTACACTAGCTGTCTAGATGAAATTTCATTTTTAGATCTGATGATTAAAAAAACCCAGGACATACACTGACTACCTATTCTTTCAGGAAGCCAACGGCTGGGAATAGGCTCCTATCCGCAAAAAGCTCCCACAAAAATGGGCGGTGCCCACAGGACAGTTCCTCTGTGTACCCTAACCATCCTCCTGGTGGTGCCTAACCCTAACCACCCCCCTGCTGGTGCCGATTGCCTAACCCCAACCACCCCCCCCCCCCCCCCACCACCACCGGTGATGCCTAACCCCAACAACCCACCTGGTGGTGCCTAACCCTAACCTCCCCGGTGGTGCCTAACCCTAACCACCCTCTGGTGGTGCCTAACCCTAACCATACCCATTGCACAAACACCCTTACACACATAGAAACAATAATATATTTGATACCATAAAATACTTGACTATAAATGTCATGAATAGAATAATTTATATATTTGTAATAGAATAAATAACCTTACAATCACGTACACATTAAAAATATTATGAATAAAAAAAGTAATATATATATAATAGAATAAATTGCCTTACAATCACGTATGCATTAAAAATCTTAAAATTACGGTGTAATGAATTGCGGAGACACTGCCGCGCGGTCTGACAGCGGGCGGCTGATTCCGCGTGCAGACCGGCGGTTTCTCCGCAGCAGCATGCGTCTGGTTTGTCTGAGCCTAGTAGTGCACACAGATGGAGCACAGTAGGTGATTGGTTGAATGGGACTGGGCGGCGCTGAGGAGCGCTGTGCTATATATACTTCTCGCCTGTCAGTAGCTGGTTGTCTGCCGTTGCGAATGCTTATGTGTTAGCACTCAGACCATAGTCAGATCCCTCAGTGTGTTAGAACCAGGTGGTCCTGGGAATTCACACTTAGCCAGATTACTGTGTTGTTACTGTGTTATACTTTAGACCAGTTCCAGGGTGTTGAGACCACGGACCTCACACCCAAGATTAGGGATACTGTGTCATTGCTGTGTTATTCTTTAGACCAGTTCCAGGGTGTTGAGACCACGGACCTCACACCCAAGATTAGGGATACTGTGTCATTGCTGTGTTATTCTTTAGATCAGTTCCTGAGTGTTGAGACCACAGACCTCACACTCTAGACTAGGCCTCTACTTGATATTTGTTATGACCTATTGCTCTCTTGACTCTTCTCCTGCTCTCTGATTCGGTACCTTCGCATATCTGATTCCTGTTGCCAACCCTGCCTGTCCCTGGTTACCGAATCAGCCTTCTGTCTCTGTACTTTATCTGCTCGTGTGTTGCCGACCCGGTCTGGCTGACCCTTCTACCTGCGACATTCCCCCGGTGGGGTGTTCAGTAACTGCAGGGACTTCATGTCTCTCTGAGAGGACCTCTCTGCCATCCAGTCAGGGACTTTATCTCATAGGAGTCCTTTGATTGCAGTAGAGTCTGACTCCCAGCTGTTCAGGGAATCACTGGCTCTCTGTTTATCTCCAACTCTATCTAGGAGATACTCATTACACGGTCTAGGGTCACCTGCTCCTCAGGTGGTCCAAGCTCATATACTGCTGCACCAAACACTTACACTTTATCAGGTGTCCAGAGGTTAGTTATACTTGTATTATTGGTGATTCTGCAGATCATCAATAATCAGGTATATATCTGTATTCATGGTGATACTGCAGATCACCAATAATCAGAGTCTCTCTGTGTGCTGACACCGATCGTTACATACGGTAATATTAAAAGCGATATATTAGTAAGATAATAAATCTGAAAACTATAATTTACGCATTATAATTCTGAAAACAAGGTTAATACCAAAAGCGATATATTTGTAATACAATAAACTTGAAAACGATATTTAAGCATTATGCTTATGAAAATGAATTTAAAACGATAAAATAAGTGAAAGGAAAATATACTTATTACACTCCTGAAAGCGAAATTTAACCACTTAGAGCTATGTCCAGGAGGCCATGTGCACTCCCACGGCCAATCGTGCGCGTGCATGCGTGCTCCCGGTCGTGGATCGTTAGCTCAGCAATCAATGAATCGGGCCATGGTGCCCGATCACTGATTCCTCTCTTACGCTAAAGGTAGCCATACACTGGTCGATTTGCCATCAGATTCGACCAACAGATAGATCCCTCTCTGATCGAATCTGATCAGAGAGGGATCGTATGGCTACCTTAACTGCAAACAGATTGTGAACCGATTTCAGCCTAAAACCGTTCACAATCTGTTGTGGGGGTGGTGGTGCTGCCGCCGCTCCCCCTGCCCGCATACATTACCTGCTCCGCCGGCGCGAGTCCTCCCGGTCACCGCTGCTCTGTCTGCGCTCTGGTCTCCAGGTCCGGCATGCTTTGCTTCTTCCTGCCCGGCAGGAAGTTTAAACAGTAGAGCGCCCTCTACTGTTTAAACTTCCTGCCGGGCAGGAGGAACTGAAGCATGCCGGAGACCAGCGCGGACACGGAGCAGCAGTGACCGGGGGTAGTCGCGCCGGCGGAGCAGGTAATGTGTTGCCGCTCTATTGCGTCGGTCGTCAGGCAATCGAACGCCGCTAGCGAAGCGCTCCCTACACGCAGGCGATCGAAGGTAATTTTCCGCACGGAGCGATCGACGGGATCGGACGAAATGGATCGAAGTTCGGCGTGTAGCGCGAACGATTGGCAGCAGATTCGATCCCTGTGATCGAATCTGCTGTCGAAACGGCGGCAAATCGGGCCAGTGTATGGCCAGCTTTAGAGTGATGTCATGTAAACAAACCTAAGGTTGCCATCTTGTGGCCAAAAAGTAAAACTACATCTACATAAAAAAATAAAAAAAAATAAACATATATTTACATTAAAAAAATTACTATTTACATCCCACCCTCCCAAAAATACCCAAATAAAATGTTTAATAATAATAATAAAAAAAAAACATTACAGTAAAAAACAAACAAACACATAAATATTTACCTAAGGGTCTAAACTTTTTAAATATCTATGTAAAGATGAAATATTTCTATTTTTTTTTTATTATAAGCTTGTAAATAGTGATGGATGCAAAACGGAAAAAATACACTTTTATTTCCAAATAAAGTATTGTCGCCATACATTGTGATAGGGACATAATTTAAACGGTGTAATAACCGGAACAAATGGGCAAATACAATACGTGCGTTTTACTTATGGAGGCATGTATTATTTTAAAACTATAATGGCAGAAAACTGAGAAATAATGAATTTTTTCCATTTTTTTCTTATTCTTACTGTTAAAATGCATTTACAGTAAGGTAGCTCTTAGCAAAATGTACCACCCAAAGAAAGCCTAATTGGTGGCGGAAAAAACAAGATATAGATCAGTTCATTGTGATAAGTAGTGATAAAGTTATAGGCTAATGAATGAGAGGTGAACATTGCTCAGATGCATAAAGTGAAAATGACTGAGGGCTGAAGTGGTTAAAAACGATAAAATAAGTTAAACCAAAAGTCAAAATGAATTTGTAAACAATATTTGTCATAAACCTTATTCTGTAAAAGAAAAGTTTTGTTATCACGATCCCTGCAACCGCTATTTGTCAGGCGCCCTAATTTCTTCTCTGGCGCCCAATAGCTGATATTATGCATTGCAGCCCATGGTGCGCCCTTTTTGTCCATTAGCGATATGCACCCTTTGTTCCTGCTTCCCCTGCTCAGCCTCGAGAGACTTCTTGCGTCTACCCAGCACACGGTTACAACCAATCTTTAATGCACAAGGTACAGGAACTGATGGCTTAAAGAGACCCAGAGACAAAGATGATACTAAATTTATACATACCTGGGGCTTCCTCCAGCCCCATGAGCCTGGATCGCTCCCATGCCGCCGTCCTCCGCTGTCTCTGTCCGCCGGTACCGGGTCCCGTAATGTCGGCCAGTCGAGCCAGTCGACGCAAGCCCTGTGCATGCGTACAACTGGTCGCGGCCGGCGGAAGTGACGGGACCCGGTACCGGCGATAAAGGCAGCGGAGGATGGCGGCGTGGGAGCGATCCAGGCTTGTGGGGCTGGAGGAAGCCCCAGGTATGTATAACATCTTTTTTCATTTTTCAACTAGCCTTCGTCTCTGGTTCCCTTTAAAGAGGAACTCCAGTGAAAATAATGTAATAAAAAAGTGCTATATTTTTACAATAATTATGAATAAATGATTTAGTCAGTGTTTGCTCATTGTAAAAGCTTTCCTCTCCCTGATTTACATTCTGACATTTATCAAATTGTGACATTTTTACTGCTGGCAGGTGATGTCAGTGAAAGAAGCTGCTGCTTGCTTTTTTTGGCAGTTGGAAAAAGCTGTAAACAGCTATTTACCACAATGCAATGAGGTTCACAGACAAGAAAATGCTAGGACCATGGTCCTCACAGTTTCCTGTGGGAGGGGTTTCACCACAATATCAGCCATACAGAGCCCCCTGATGATCCGTTTGTGAAAAGGAATAGATTTCTCATGTAAAAGGGAGTATCAGCTACTGATCGGGATCAAGTTCAATTCTTGGTCACGGTTTCTCTTTAAGACTGTGGTACCACCAATATCACTAGGCAGTGGTACTGGCAATATAGCTTAGTCAAACAGTCCAGGGTCATACACGGAAATCAGATGACTGACAAACAGAGCAGTATCCAAAATCTAGTTAAACAAGACAAGAGTCATACACAAACAAACAATACCAGGGACAAACATGAGTCCGAAAAGTGGTCAAAAACTAGAAAAGATTGGTCCAGGCAGCAGTCAGAGGGATAGTCAGGTTTCAGGCAAAGGTAATAACAAAAGGTAAGAGGTAAGAGGTTTACACCCAGCAGATAGCTCCAGTGACTAACGTTATCAGGGGCAACTAGCAAGCCTGGCAGCACGGCTTTTATACAGACATCAACCTATGAGGAAGAGCCTCCCACACAGCTGACCAATGGAACGCACTTCCACCCAATAGTGATTGACTCTAGCAATAGAATCAATTACTTCCTGGTTAGCGATAGCACAAGAGAGCGTACACCGTGCGTCTCACATGCTCCCGTCACTTGGCAACAGTGGAGGATGCCTGACTATGTGCGCTAATGGAAACTTCAGCGATGCCATCCACACACTGCAAGTAGTCCGGTCATTTACTCCAGCTTCTGGAAGTAACTGACTTGCTGCTGGACCTAGGCGATGGTGAGATTGTGACAGTAACATGATGAATAAAATGTTTAAAAAACTGCAAGACATAAAATGAATAACAAATTGCAAAACACAAAAGGGTGAGAGAGCCCTGCCCTTGCATGCTTACGAGAGGGGACAAGAGGTGGGGTAGTATATAATATGCATACCTAGAGGCAGTGTGTTTTTAGGTTATCTAGTAAGGAGTACAACTTGGCCAGAGGTTGAAGGGGGAATGGCCTAAGTTAGAGCGCATGCTTTTAGGAGTAAGGGAGTGTTGAGGGAGCGTTTAAAGAAGAAAGGTGGAGAGTGACAAATGTGTTGAGGAAGAGGATTCCAGAGGAGGGGTGAAACACTTGAGAAATCTTGTGTACGTGAATGCAAGGAGGTGCTTTTAGAGGAGCTTCTAGAGAAACTAAAACAGCATTGTGATTCTCAAGATTTTTTTTTTTAATGATTGTTCCTTTAGAGCTTTACTATAAATATTTATCAGTTTAAAACCACACTTGATGACTCATAGTTTGGTTCTTGTTCCCATGCAGCGGCTATGGAATCCTATGCAGGGTTTGTGAATTTTTTTACCGTCCTGGCCCAGCAGGGGTTCCTTCCCATAGATACTCTGGGCCTTCGAGCCAACTGGGAGGACAAGACCATCAATGAGCTTGTAGACAGTTATGGACAAGAATGGGTAAGTAGCTATCACCGTCAGATGAATGTAAGGTGTGTTTACGCATGCACTACAACTGTTGCCCGTAGGGATCGGGACTCATTCCGAGGGCGACACATCTGGCCATGAGTGTGTATAGACATCACTCAGCTACAATTGAGCTATGTGTACTGTTGCCCGGGGACAGGGGGGGGGGGGGGGGGGGAGCAGGCAGAGTAAGGAGTTGATTTATGTGTTCACTTATCTGTGTCAGTTAAAGGGGAACTGTGACCAAAGATTGAACTTTATCCCAATCAGTAGCTGACACCCCCTTCCCCAGGAGGAATCTTTACCTTTTCTCGAATAGATCATCAGGGACTAGTGATGAGCAGAAAGTACACCTATGCGTAATTAAGCATCATAATTCACATTTAAGCATCACAATTGTAATGCAAAATTTCAGGGAAAAGTGTAATTAGTTTTGTATGTAAATGTAAGCATTCGTAATTATGCATGAATTTATGTGTAATTTACGCATAATTTCGTGCTGATTTTGGCGGGGAATAGCAAAGCTCCCATACATACTATTGCATTTGCTACCAAAATTGCTACATATGTTAAGGAGCACAGTGGGTACAAGTCAAAATAAAGAATCTTTCAAAAAGACATTGTATTTCTTGAGAAAATAGATTTTAAAAATACACAGAAAAATGGTTTTTAAACTCATTTTTTCTGAGTTTAAAAAACATTTTTCTTTGCATTTTTCAACTCGATTGTCTCAAAAACTACAAGGTCTTTTTGAAAAATTATTTGTTTTACTTGTACCCACTGTGCTCCTTAACATATGTAGCAAATTCGGTAGCAATAGTATGTATGGGAGCTTTTCTATTCCCCGCCAAAGTCTGCAGGAAATTACACGTAAATTACAAATGCGTGTACAAAATCATTCCGATTAACAATTAGTAATTACGTATAGGTATCATTGCGAAAATGTATGCAAAATTTCGCGTAACCGTAACTAAGTGATTACGATCATCACTATCAGGGACATCTGTATGGCTGATATTGTGGTGAAACCCCTCCCACAGTGTATTGGCAGGACCACGGTCCCAACGTTCCTCTTTAACCATTTCTGCTGCCCGGACGTGAAGCTCACGTCCGGGCGGCTGCTCTGCCACGCTTGTGCCGCGCTTCGGCAAGCTCCCGCGCGCGATCGTGGGCGAGCCCCCATGGTGTCCCCCGTTAGCCCAAGGATCAGTGAACGGGAACATGGTTCCTGATCACCGATCCGTGTCCCCCGCAGAAAAACCGAAGCGCTCTTACAAGAGGCTTCAGTCTTTCTGCACGTAAAAATTTCCGCATCCCCCTTGTGCTTCCGCTTAGCGAGAAGCACAAGGAGGGAAAAAACTCAAGGTGGCCATCTTGTGGCCAAATAGTAAAACTACATCTACATATTTTTTACATTAAAATTTACACATATAATAGCATTAAAAATTAACTGTTTAGTTCCCACACCAAAATATTACCCAAATAAAAAATTTTATGGAAAAAAAAAATTACAATTAAAAAAAAAAAGACATAAATAGTTACCTAAGGGTCTGAACTTTTTAAATATGCATTTGAAGGGGGTATACTACGAACAATTTTTAAATTATAAGCTTGTAAATAGTGATGGACGCAAAACGGAAAAAATGCACCTTTATTTCCAAATAAAATATTGGCGCCATACATTGTGATAGGGACAAAATTTAAATGGTGTCATAACCAAGACAAACGGGCAAATGAAATACATAGGTTTTAATTATGGTAGCGTGGATCACTTTAAAGCTATAATGGCCGAAAACTGAAAAATAATGAATTTTTTTCCATTTTTTTCTTATTAATCCTGTTAAAATGCATTTATAAAAAAATAATTCTTAGCAAAATGTACCATCCAAAGAAAGCCTAATTAGTGGCGGAAAAAAACAAGATATAGATCAATAAATTGTGATAAGTAGTGATAAAGTTATTAGCGAATGAATGGGAGTTGAAAATTGCTCTGATCCATAAGGTGAAAAATCCCCGCGGGCTGAAATGGTTAAAGAGGAACTGCTGCGAAAATTTTAAAATTTAAGACACATACAAATAAGAAGTACATTTCTTCCTGAGTAAAATGAGCAATAAATTACTTCTCTCCTATGTTGCTGGCATTTACAGTAAGTAGTAGAAATCTGACATTACCGACTGATGTTGGGCTAGTCCATCTCTACATAGGGGGTTCTCAGCATGCCCTTTGTTCTTTAAAAAGACACTACCTGAAAAAGATTTATACAAAGATGCTGATCAGCCTCCCTGCTCACCGTACACTTTTTTGGCAGTTGGATGGAGCAATTGCCATTCACTCAGTGCATTTTAAAAATAAGTAAATCCCTGAGAACCCCCCATTAGGAGATGGGTTAGTCCAAAACCAGTTCTGTCAGATTTCTAGTACCTACTGACAGCAACATAGGAGAAAAGTAATGTATGGCTCATTTTACTCTGGAAGAAACATACTTCTTAATTCTATAGGTTTACATATATTTTAAATGTTAAGTAAATGACTCTGCGAAACACTGGTACCAGGGGCTTAACAACTTCCCATAAGGCCCCCCTGCAAAATTGTCATGGGGCCTGGGCCCCCTGGAATTCAAACTTCTCCCCGCCATAACCGATCTCCCCCAACACACACCTTGCCCTATATGCCTGCAGAGTAGCACAGGTATCAGAGTAATAGTTACCTGCTCCAGCACTGTGGGTCTCCTCCATGCATCACAGCCGCACACTCTCAGCTGCCATTCGCTGGTTCCTGATCACATGACTTGCATTAGTCATGTGATCGGGAGCCAGCGAATGGCACCAGAAAGTGTGTGGCTGTGATGCATGGAGGAGACCCACAGTGCTGGAGCAGATAAATATTACTTCCTGTGCTACAGATTATCTTTAACCCTTTCGGGACCAGCACCCTCTGCCCCCTGAGGACCAGAGGGTGCTGGTCCAGCAAACTGCCGCTTCCGAACGAATCGCCGCAAGTTACTAACGCTCCCGCCGGACACGCTGCTCTTTCCCCGCTGCAGGCTGCTGTCTCTGCCGTCTCTATGATGGCAGAGCGCTGTGCGTCGGTCAGGAGCCGCTTTCATTGGCTCCTGACCCTGTCACTCCATGTAAGCCAATGGGAGTGGCTTACATGAATGACAGGGCCAGGAGCCAATGAAAACGGCTCGTGCCCGGCGCACAGTGCTCTGCCGTCATAGAGGCAGCAGGGCAGCACATTGCGGCGGGGGCAGAGCGGACCGAGCGACGCGGACGGGCTGGGGCGCACGGTCAATGGGACGTAGAGCTTACGTCCGGTCAGAACCGCAGCGCCCCCTGCCCAACGTAGATTCGTACTCGCTCGGTCCACAGGTAGTTAAATAATATTTTTATAGTCTCAAAGAGTTGTTCAGGATACCACTGCACAAGGCAGATCTGCTGATGTGCCTACTTTAGTTAACTCTTCTCTGCCTTTCCCAGCTAAATTGGGCAAAGCCTTCTTTAAGTTTAAATGTAGCAAATCTTTTACCTCAAGAGCCTTTGTCAGCCTTAAGCTGGCCACTAACGGTCCAATTTCTAGCGAAAAATCGTTTGGGCGATCAGAAATTCTGATCGGATTGTTTGTAAATAATGTCAGTTGATAGGCACAATCGATTATGAATGATTCTAAAAACAATCGTCCGATTGAATTTTCGTTGAACCAAAGTTTGGATTTTCTTGTTGGTCGTGATAGATAGGAAGCAATGATTGGTTAGTTGATGGTGTAGTGAACGATTTTTCGTCCGATCAGAATTTCTGATCACTCTAACGATTTTTCGCGAGAATTTTGACTGTTAGTGGCCACCTTTAGAGATTTAAAGGACCACTACCACAAAAACTGTAAAATTAAATACATGTGTATACATGCTTACATTTGTCCCAGAATAAAATGCACCATAAATTACTTTTCTCCTATGTTGCTGTCGCTTACAGTAGGCAGTAATAATGTGACAGATCTGACAGGTTTTGGACTTGTCCATCTCCTCATAGGGGGTTATCCGTATTTATTTTATTGTTTACAAAAGCACTCACTGGAAAAGACTTTTCACGCTATTTTAGCAATTGGCCAGCAAAGTTGTTGCTGGATAGTGTCATGTTTAAGGGCTCAGCATCTGGAACAGGTGTTCAAATATTAGCTCTTCCTGTTCAGTAAGTCAGCACCATTCAGTAAGAAGACTTTGGGCAAGACTCCCTAATGCTTCTACTGAGCACAGCCTAGAGGCTGCAGCTCAGGTGCTTTTGCGCCAGAAAAGTGCAATATAAATGTAATTTGTCTTGTCTTATAAAGAAAACCCTTAGAATCCTCATGAGGAGACTAGTCCAAAACCTGACAGCTATTTAGGTACCTTTTATCTCTGTCCACAAACAATCAGATTGAGGGGAGGATGGAGGTGGCTTTTGGGAAATAAAATGTACCCACATCTACACTTGGGTATTCAAGAAAGAACTGGTAGAAAGAGAAACAGGTTATAATTGCATGTATGCATCTCTTTTTATCACAGACATACACCCAGCGCTTGCATCAGGAGTGGTACTGTTACACCGCCTTCTTTATCAGCATTGTAGTCTGCCAGATGGTTAATGCGCTCATCCGAAAGACCAGGAGGAACACCATCCTCACCCGCAGATTTTTCAAGTAAGACGGAGCAAGTGGCCACCAAGATTGTTTTTCTGTGGCAAGCTACACTAGTAGACACTTTCCATAAGATTCTCTGTGGAGTAGCACTTTCTAAGCCCGTAACGTGAACAGCACTGTGTTTTTTTTTTTTGGTTTTTTTTTTGGGGGGGGGGGGGGGGTGTTGCAATTTCGCACAGTCTTACCCAGGCAGAGGTGAGAGAGGCTCCAGCCTCAGGGCGCAGTGTAGGAGGCGGCACACAGCTTACTCAGCTATCATTCCCCTATTGTGTTTGAAGCAGAGAGAAATAAGAAAAGGGGATACATGGCAGTGACTGCAAACCAGATAACTAGAGATTAGGGGGTTGGGGGCCCTAGGGTGCCTCAGTCTAATAGCAATCAGTGTGTGTTGGCTGGGGTGGGAGGGATGGAGGGGCGCACTTTGGGGTCCAAGCCTTGGGTGCTGGAGGACCTTGTCCCAGCTCTGGTCTCACCAGGAACTGTGGGATACATGAGGCAGTTGGGGCCTTTTTATTTCTTTGCGGCTCTGTTGCCGCCAGATACTGTAGATATAGGGATACAATCCAGAGTTCAGGATATCCTATATGGGGGATTCCTGTAGGGTAATTATATTTTAGGACCGGAGAGATAGATTACTTCCCTGTGGCTCCTTATGGCCAACACTTTACAGCCTGAACAATTC
Source organism: Hyperolius riggenbachi (assembly GCF_040937935.1). NCBI lineage: Eukaryota > Metazoa > Chordata > Amphibia > Anura > Hyperoliidae > Hyperolius > Hyperolius riggenbachi. The sequence continues at coordinate 325,089,329 of NC_090651.1, read as the reverse complement.
AGTAGATCTAAAATATAAGGGAAGACGCAGAGAGCCCAGTATAGTGTAGTATGTACTGTAAATTGGGTATGGAAGGTAAGTATAGGTAGGTTATACTCACAAACAAGGGTTACCGTCCAGGTAACCACTATGAAGGCAGGTGAGGAGATTAGACCTGTCCCCACTCAGGATTAAGAAGTCACTCTCTGTAGATCGGGAAAAAAGAAGAATTCCCTTCCACCAGGGACAGAGGCGCCAGGCTATGTACCGGACCGTATTGGTGATTAGCTCCTATTTATTGCCTGAGGAAGTGGGATATACCCGCGAAACGCGTTGCACCTTGTTCGGAGTATGTAAATAAACTGATTTTTGCTTAAAACAGCAATTTTTGTGTCTGTTTTGGAGGGGTAAGTCCACCGCTACCTACTTTATTTTATCCATTTTAAAGAAATATTGTTTTTACCCTGTTGGCGCCTCTGTACTACTTTTGCAATTCAGTAGATCTGCTCGCGAATCCTTCTAAGCACTCTTGTACCATATGTGGTTAATAATAATTGTTTGTAGTTAATCGTATAGTTGCTTTGGAGAGAGACCTTGTTCAACTCTTTTCCACAGGGCTTGAACGCATCTTAAAGGGGCACTATGGCGAAAAGTTGTAAAATTTAAAATATGTGCAAACATAGATAAATAAGAAGTACATTTTTTCCAGAGTAAAATGAGCCATAAATCACTTTTCTTCTATGTTGTCACTTACATTAGGTAGTAGAAATCTGACAGAAGCAACAGGTTTTGGACTAGTCCATCTCTTCGTGGGGGATTCTCAGGGATTTGTTTATTCTCAAAAGCACTTAGTGAATGGCAGTTGCTCTGTCCAACTGCCAAAAAACTGTGTAGTGAGCAGGAAAGCTGGCTAGCATTATTGCTTTAAATCCTTTTTAGGAAATATCTTTATCCTACTAATCCTACTAATATAATAAATGGGAAAGTTCGGATGTTTGGATGTTTGGATGTTTGGATATTTGGATGTTTGGATGTTTGTTACTCGATAACGCAAAAACGGCTGAACGGATTTGAATGAAATTTGGCACACACATAGTACATTACCTGGAATAAAGTATAGGATACTTTTTATTCCCATAACCAAAAAGAGACAAATACAAATTTCACTGGAAAATGTAAACTGCAGCCATTCTTACACTGTTACACTGGAGGTGTGTTTAGCTTCTAAGGGTAGAATGGTTAATTTGCATATATTCAGCAGTGATGCACTGGGAGAAATCTCAAGCTCACTCCAACCTGAATTATCGCAAATTCTTTCTGTTTTAAGAAAGCAAACTTTTGTTTTTCTTAACATCTTAGTAAGGGGGCTTTTAGGACCATTGTAGTCCCTTACACACTCCAATGAGTTCTGGGTCACCATGAACTTGCTGGTTAGTCTGTACCTCTCGGTGTTACAAGCCCTACTGCATAGAGCCAAATTAATCTATGCCATGCGCTGATGAGGATCAAACAATCCAAAACAGTCTGTATGCATGTTGGATTATTATGGCTCTGTACAAATTAACAAGCTGACACATCATTGCATTCCAGCGGTTCTGGAAGTGTGTTTAGCTTCTAAGGGTAACAATGGTTAATTTGCATATATTCAGCAGTGGTGCCTGGGAGACATCTCAAGCTCACTCCAACCTGAATTATTGCAAATTCTTTCTGTTTTAAGAAAGCAAACTTTTGTTTTTCTAAAGGTGGCCACACACGATACAACAAAATGATCAGATTTTACGGCAATTCGATAAAAACGATCGGATCTCCCAAAAAAGCGAAAGCTTTATTTTCATTCGACTGAAAAATCTGATCGGATTTCCCGTTTTCTTCAATTTTGATCGATCCGGAATGCCAGATATTTCTCTTCAATCTTTCTAAAGATTGTATGGTGTGTGTTAGATTGTCAATTTATTAATACACAGACCCTAGCAATTTTGTCAGAGTTTCCAATCATTTTTATCATAATTGGGGAAAAATTGAACATATGTGTGTGGTACATTGGTCATATTTTTGAAATGTTGCAATCAGTCAGAAAAATTGATTGCAATTCTTAAATTGAACAGATATTTAAAAAATTATATGGTGTGTGGCCACCTTTACACTGTTAATGGTAGGGTTCTCAAACTTTGCACAGTTGGTCGTTGGGTGACTAGGATTATTATTCAGGAAAGTGGTTGGAGCCTATAAAAGCCAATCAAAATTCACCTATTGATTTTCAAGGGGAATATTTACATTTCTGCCATTCTTGCACTGTTAATGGCACAAGCCTCAAACCTGGTATAGTTGATCATTGGGTGACTGGGGTTCAATTTCAGAAAGGGGGTGGAGCCACAAATAGCCAATCCAATTTGTTTCATTCCAATGCAAATTATGGTTGCCAAACACCGCAAAGCTCACAAACTTGGTAATTGAGTAATTGATTAATTGTGTGTTAGGGTTAGGAAAGTGGGCACAGCCAACACCAGCCAAATACATAAGCGGGCAATGCAGGGTCATAAGTGGGCGGAGACAAATACAATTTTTACTGGGAAAATGTAAACAACAGCCATTCTTACTCTGTTAATGGTAGGGTTCTCAAACTTTGCACAGTTGTTTACTGGGTGACTGGGGTTAATATTCAGAAAAGTGGGTGGAGCCTACAAAAAACAATCAAAAATTACCTATTGATTTTTCAGGGGAATATTTCATTGCTGCTATTCTTGCACTTTTAATGGCACAAGCCTCAAACCTGGTACAGTTGATCATTGGGTGACTGGGGTTTAAATTTATAAAAGGGGGTGGAGCCACAAACAGCCAATATGAGTTGTTTCATTTTAATGCAGGTTATTGATGCCAAAGACAGCAAAGCTTACAAACTTGGTCATTGAGTAATTGATTAATTGTGTGTTAGGGTTAGGAAAAGTGGGCGCAGCCAGCACCTGCAAAATACATAATCAGGCAATGCCGGGTCATCAGTAGGCGGAGACAAATGCAAATTTCACTGAGAAAATGTAAACTGCAGCAATAATGGTAGGGTTCTCACACTTTGCACAATTGGTCACTGGGTGACTGGGATTAATATTCAGAGAAGTGGGTGGAGCCTACAAAAGCCAATCAAAATTCACCTATTGATTTTCAAGAGGGAATATGTAATTGCTACCATTCTTGCACTGTTAATGGCACAAGCCTTAAACCTGGTACAGTTGGTCATTGGGTGACTGGGGTTAAATTCAGACAAAGGGGTGGAGCCATAAACAGCCAATCAGATTTGTTTAATCTCAATGCAAATTATTGATGCCAAAAACCGCAAAGCTCACAAACTTGGTTATTGAGTAATTGTGTGTTAGGGTTAGAAATAGTAGGCGGAGCCAACACCAGCCAAATACATACCTGAACAATGTTAGGAAATAAATGGGTGGAGAAAAATACAAATTTCATTGCGCAAATGTAAACTGCAGCCATTCTTACACTGTTAATGGTAGGGTTCTCAAACTTTGTACAGTTGGTCACTGGGTGACTGGGATTAATATTCAGAAAAGTGGGTGGAGCCTATAAAAGCCAATCAAAATCCACCTATTGATTTTTAAGGGGAATATTTAATTGCTGCCATTCTTGCACTGTTAATCACCTGTACCTGGTACAGTTGGCCATTGGGTGATTGAGGTTCAAATTCAGAAAAGGGGTGGAGCCGCATCCAATCAGTTTAATTTTATTTCATTGCAAATTATTGATGCCAAAGACCACAAAGCTCACATACTTGGTCATTAAGTAATTGTGTGTTAGGGTTAGGAAAAGTGGGCAGAGCCAACACTAGCCAAATACATTCCCGGGCAACGCCGGGCAATCAGCTAGTATATAATAAATGCCTTGCTGAGAATCCCCTATGAAGTGATGGGCTAGTCCAAAACCTGTCACTTCTGTCAGATTTCTACTACCTACTGTAAGTGACAGCAACATAGGAGAAAAGTAATTTATGGCTTATTTTACTCTGGAAAAAAACGTACTTCTTATTTGTTTATGATTGCACATATTTTAAATTTTAATAGGCCCCGTACTGGCAAACCTACTGGGCCCCCTTTGCTACCCTGTGCCTCCACATGTCAAATCACAATCTGATCGGTAGCTTGTAGTATGGGAGAGCGGACATACAGCAGCTGGCATCAACGGCGTTTCATCACACAACTCATGTGGCTGAAAGTGGCCACACCTCGTGAGTGATTGACAGCTGGGGCCCATGTGGAACTGCCACTGTTTGGGCCCCAGACTGTCTTGGCGCCCCATACCGCAGTACCTCCTATACTGCCCTGAAGTAGGCCCTGGTAGGGAGCCCTCCACAGCTCTGGGCTCTCGGACAATAACAGGGGATGCTCACCTCTAGTTATAACCCTGGTAGAGGGTGGGTCTCCAACCTCTGCAGCTTATAACTTTTGAATGACACTTTATGGGGTTATTTTTTAACCTTTACTTATAAACGTTATTTCTATATCGAAATCAATAAACTGCAAGTCAATGTCTATCATAAGTTGTTTCTTTTCTCTTTTTACTTTTTAGTTTGTGCCAGTTTTCCAATTTCTTACACTTGTTGTTTTGTCTTTTGTCCAGAAATAAAATCATGTTTCTGGGTTTGTTGTCCCAAGTTGGCATTGGAGTGTTCCTGTGCTACATCCCTGGCATGGACGATGCCCTGCATTTTATGAATATTCGGTGAGTACCAGAATAAAACTGCATTTTACTCTCTATGAAAAAAGACAGAAAAAGACATAGTGTGCTGCCATGGCAAAGTAAAGTTTTTAATGAATATCACACACATACAAATTAGACGTCATGGAATGAACGTGGGTCAGCAATCAGCCTCCAGAACAGGCAACGTGGGCGGCAGCACTCTGCAACTCTTGGTCAAACTGGATGTGGCTGTCTCTGAACTACCATGCTGTCGTTCTGTTTCCCTGGTGGTCAAGGGTCACAACGCGTTTCGGGGTTGCCCCCTTCCTCGGGGAGAAGGAGACAGCGACGTCCAGTTTGACCAAGAGTTGCGGAGCAACGCTGGCCACGGGGCCACTTCTGATGGAAGATCGTTGACCCACGTTCATTCCATCCTCCATATAGTGGATCTAATTTGTATATGTGTGATATTCATTAAAAACTACTTCGCTATGGCGGCGCACTATGTCTTTTTCTGTCTTTATTCTTAATAGATTTTTTTTCCGGTGACATTGCTGCCTCCTTTGTTTTGTTTCTTTAGCCTGCATTTGGGTGTAGTTTTTGGGATTGTTCAGATGACGGAGGAGTTGTGACTATATTTGTATCCAACAGTCTTTATTGTGTTGTGGCAGTTTTGGGAATTGGAGTGGGCGGAAATAGTTTTTTCAGTTTTTTGCTTGACAATACATTTTACTCTCTAGAAGAGTATTGGACTTATTAGCCATTAGTTAAAGCAGAACATTTAGAGTCAAGGTGAGTCTGAAAAAACATTTTATATCCCAAGCTTACATGAGTTACCCAATAACTCATATATCAAGCTGCCGCAAAAATGTCTGCATTTTATGCACAAACCACTTATTTTGTGAATATCGAAGACAACTTAGCCTGTCCTTTTTTTTTTTTTTTTATACCAGCAAGTATCTGTTCATACTTGTATGTGTAAACTCTTCTAAAGAAAAATCGTTCAAGCGATCAGATTATCCTGATCGGAAGAAAAATCGTTCACTACACTATCAACGAACCAATCTTTGCTTCCTATCTATCACAAGCAACAAGAAAATGCAAATTTTGGTTTGACAAAAATCCAATCGGCCGACTATTTTTATAATCGTTCGTAATCGATTGTGCGCATCAACTGAGATTATTTACAACCAATACGATCAGAATTTCTGATTGCTCAAATGATTTTCCGATTGGACCGTTAGTGGCCACCTTTAGTGCTGATGCATTGAAATACATTGTAACTATGGATGAGCAAAACTGACAAATTTTGATTTGCCAGCAATTCAAATCAAGTCAAATAAAAACTAAAATAGCTTAATTAGCATGCCTAAGATACATACAGGCACTGCCAAAGCAAGTGGAAATTGGGGTATGAAAGGTGAGTCCTGGGGGTTGAGGTGAGATAGAGGTATATTGGATAATTCCACAAAATGTAATGCAGCTTGGGACAATGGAACAGGGGGTACACCAAGAGACGCGACGGAGGTTCCAAAGTACATCTTAACACCCTCTATGGAGCTCTCTGCAAGTCCACCCTATACCTTAAGCCTAAAGTGGTGCTTTCATGCCATCACCCAAATCAGATCATGCAGGTAAGACCTGTAATTTTTAGTTTATAATAATAGTCAAAATAAGTAGTAAAGGCCACGCCTGAATATAGATATATATGTTACGGCCAGAACCCGAAGTGTGGCCACTTCTAGTTCTGGCCGGCCACTTCGGGTTCTGGCCGGCCAATATGCGACGTGGCCGCAGCGCTGCGGCCAATGTGAGAAATCTTTTGTTGACGCCGTCTCACCGCGGCCAAATTGATGACAAACTTGCTTAATTTAATGAAATGTAGCCGGCGGCAATGTCATAGAATAGATGAAGCCGCCGGCTTTCGCGCACTGCCTCTCCCCGATCCCCCCTCCCTCCTCTCCCCGCCTCCCATACAATACGTAGCAGCTGGCGGGGACATGCAGCCGGAGAGTCGTTCGTCGCAGCAGGGGCAGCAGAGCGGGGGAGGCTGCAGACATCGCTTCTGCCAGCACCCGCTCTGCAGGAACGGCAGGATTCCCCTGCCGCGACGAACGACTCTCCGGCTGCATGTCCCCGCCGGCTACTACGTATTGTATGGGAGGCGGGGAGAGGAGGGAGGGGGGATCGGGGAGAGGCAGTGCGCGAAAGCCGGCGGCTTCATCTATGACATTGCCGCCGGCTACATTTCATTAAAATTAAGCAAGTTTGTCATCAATTTGGCCGCGGTGAGACGGCGTCAACAAAACATTTCTCACATTGGCCGCAGCGCTGCGGCCACTTCGCATATTGGCCGGCCAGAACCCGAAGTGGCCGGCCAGAACTAGAAGTGGCCACACTTCGGGTTCTGGCCGTAACATATACATTGATATGAAAATAAAAAAGGATGTAGGGTTTTCAGACCAGTGGAAGTCATACAAGTGTATATAAAACGTAGCATTTATTATGCTAGGTAAAAGACAAGTATCGAGACATCAATAAAATGTAAGTCTCATAATCATATCAATATACAGAATACAATGTGCAGCCTAACGCATGTTTCGTAGCGAAACAACTACTTCTTCAGAGGCATACAATCCCAAGTAGATGTTCATGACAAAAGGGATAAAATCACATATCTATGAACCAAGAATAATGAACAAGTGAATGAAATCTGCTTGTAACACCAAAGGAGTGAATATCCACAGGCAGGGGCATATCTGAGTAAGATAGCACCTATGGCAAACAATGAAATTGCGCCCCCTCCCCTCTAAAAACAGCATCATTATGGTTGCTTGTGTGTTTTAGCTCAGGATATTGCTGAGTTTACTTTTTTTTAAAATAGCTCTTGTTATTCACTCTCTGTCCTCTGTTCTAACAGTAAGCAAAGTGCGTCCTAAATGCATAAGTTAAGTAGCCGTGTTCCCCAGATAACAGCATTAATCTGATTTGAGGTCTAAATGACAGGGAAGCATGAAGGCAGGAAGGCCGGTGAAGCACAGAGGCAGGCATGGTGCTGTAGCGCCCGTGGCACAAGCCATGCCTGTACCCCTCTAGATACTCTCTGTCCACAGGCATCCTACTCCAAACTAGATTACTTATGTATATGTAAAGTTAGACAGTATAATAACCAGAAGATACTGAAAGGGTGCATAATAATTCCTGTGATACCTACGAAGTAGGAGTGCAAAGGCAATATCCATTGTAATTTTTATACTACATTATTAAAAATGTACTAAGCTATAAATAAAATTGAGTGGAATCCATTAACATTTTCCTTTAAAGAGGAACTGTAATGGAAAAAAAAAATGAATAAAATTGCTTATTTTTTACGATATTCATTTATAGATTATTCAGTCAGTGTTTGCCCATTGCAAAATCTTTCCTCTCCCCAATTTACATTCTGAAATGTATCACTGGTGGTGACATCTTTACTCTTGCCAGGTGATCTGTACGGAATGTTCGGTTACTGAGAGTTCTATGCGCAGAGGGAGATATTGCTTGCTTGGCAGTTGGAAAAAAGCTGTTATTTCCCACAATGCAGTGAGGTTCACAGACATCAAACTGTCAGGACCATGGTCATGACATCACACTGTGGGAGGGGTTTCACCACAATATCAGACACACAGACCTCCCTGATGATCTATTTGAGAAAAGGTAATGATTTATCGTGGGAAGGGGGGTATCAAGTTCAATCCTGGGATGAATTTCAATTCTGGGTTAAAGTTCCTCTTCAAAGAGGAAATGCACTCATTCTAAGCCGTTCTTATATTCCATAATTAGTCAATATCGTATAGTCAACTACTCTGTCCTTAAAGTGAACCTGAGCTAAAGCTTGGGTCAAAAAGGAAATACTTACCTAAGAAGAGGAAGCCTCTGGATCGAACAGAAGCTTTCCGGGTCCTCCTCGCTCATGTCGCCACTTCCTGTGACCCTTCAGAAGATCCGGACACGCAAAGTCATGCTGCACACGTGGAAGCAGGGCCGTGCCAGCGCAGTAGCATGGAGCCGTTCGAGCGTGAAATCCAGATGTGCCACACCAGTGTCAATCATTACCGTTTCTTGACACTGCCACAGGTGCCACAGAGCTCTCAGAGTAGCAGCAGTTGATTAGGCTAGAGAGAGAATTGAGGAGGTCCAGAGGCTCATGCTCACATGGGCAGCATAGTGGGGCAAAGTGTGAAAGGCAGATGATACTGCCGGATGGCCGGAATGGCAGGGAGCAGCTTGTAGTAGAGCACAATGTGGCCTGCGGCATGGAGAGCGGTGAAGAGCAAATACGTAGCACAGGACTTCACTACAGCATCCTATCCAGAAGCCGAGCCATCACATCCAGAAGCTGAGCCTTTTAATTTTAATGCAGAACAGGAAGAGGAATTTGAAGGAAAATAGCAGGTACAGCATTGAAATTGAGTGTGCTTTTAGGGGATATGTTTTTCTGGGGGCTATGAAAAAGTTCAGGTTTGCTTTAACAATTTTACTTAGTGATGCCCAGGTACAAATTTACAGAATTTGCTTCCTTAGGCCAACTTTTTTATGGAACCCTCTATTCTGCATACAGTCCCCTTTTTAAATGAGCAGTGTGACCTTGCCTGTATAGCCACCATATGCAGTAAAGAACCATCCTCTTCTATTCAGTGTGCAGGGCTCCATTTGCAGTGTTCCCTTCCTTCTGATCTTCCATGTTCAGTAGCGCCCCCTCTTTTTGGCACAACTAGAGTGAGAAGCTCTGACAGTGACTTTTCCTCAGGGCTGTCATAAGGGGTGGGCAAGGCCGTTAGAGCCCGAGGTGTGAAGTAACTCAACTCTCCAGGATCCGACGAGGACACACACAACTCACCATCCTCCTAGGCACCCCAGTCTCCATGGCTCCAGTGTCATCAATCATGTAATGGTTACATTATGGCAGATGGCGCTGGCTGCATAGAGACATGCAGAGTTTACAGCTCTCTGGCTACCTAATATTGAAAGTGCCCTCTCAGACTTCCTTTACTAGAGTAGCCCTCTCTGGCTTCTTAATACTGGGAGTGCCTTCTCTGGCTGCCTATACTGGGAGGGGTGCCTTCTCTGGCTACCTAATACTGGGGTTGTCCTCTCTGGCTACCTAATACTGGCAGTACGTTTTCTCACTACCTAATACCTTCTCTGGCTGCCTAATACTGTAATACTGGGGTTGTCCTCTCAGACTACCTATACTGAGGGTGCCCTGTCTAGCTGCCTAATACTGGGGTGCCCTCTCTGTCTATCAGGGCTGGTTTTAGCAATAATGGGGCCCCCTGGCAAAAATTAACCCGGGGGGCTCCAACGAACATCCCCCAAGCAAAAAGCTGCACTAGGAGCCCTTTGTTGCAGCCAAATCCCCTCCCCTCCCCCCCCCCCCCCCCCCCCAGTGCCTGAAACTGCAAAGATCGTCAGCACACCATTAGTCAAAAGCACATAAAATTTATTGTGCCCGTTTCCACAAGATGGACCAACCAATTGTTTCGGGGCCACGCAGGGTCCCCCTTTATCAAGGCATGTGGTTACCAGTGCCTGAGACGACTGCTGACTTATCCCCACTCCCTGATCACCTCCTAACTTAACTGTTTTTCCCTGGGGCCTCTGCAGAGTATTTGGCAGAGTAGCATCTCATCTGTCTCAGTGGGTGCACTGCCAGTCCGTGGCTCTATGCAGGCCCGGCCCACCCCTGACGCCAAGTGAGGCATCTTCCTCAGCCGGTGAAAGTCTGGGGGCGGCGCCAGGCAGGACCAGGAAGCTCACAGCCGCCCACCTGGCCATGGGCGGGGCCACCGTGATGTGAGCTGGAGGGGGTAGCAGCCAGGAAGGTGGGGCAGCGGGCCACAGCGGTGGGGTGGGGGTCGATCCCCCCACCTGGGTTCCCCCTGTCCGTACTCCCCCTAAAGCTATTAGCGCAGCGTGAGTCTGTGTCAGGCAGCAGACGGGAAAGGAATGACTCCTCTCCTTCTGCGTTTCAGGCGCTGCATTCTACAGCTCTTCACTTCCTGCAATGCCACCCATTGTACTTCCACAAATACAGTGGGCAGCATTGAGATGGAGATGAGCTGTGGAATGCAGCGCCTGGAATGTGGAAGGAGGTGAGTCCTTCCTTCCCCGCCCTCTGCCTGCCTGTACTGGGGCAACTATACTACCTATACTGGGGCAACTATACTACCTATACTGGGGGCAATTATACTATCTATACGGGGCAATTATACTACCTATACGGGGGGGGGGCAACTATACTACCTGTACTGGGGCAACTATACTACCTATACTGGGGCAACTATACTACCTATACTGGGGGCAATTATACTATCTATACGGGGCAATTATACTACCTATACAGGGGGAAACTATACTACCTATACTGGGGGCAACTATACTACCTATACTGGGGGCAATTATACTATCTATATGGGGCAATTATACTACCTATACAGAGGGAAATTATACTACCTGTACTGGGGTAACTATACTAGCTACCTATACTGGGGCAATTATATTACCTATATAGGGCCAATTATACTACCTATACAGGGATGGGGCAACTATACTACCTGTACTGGGGAAACTATACTAGCTACCTATACTGGGGCAATTATATTTCCTATACGGGGGAAATTATACTACCTATACAGGGAGGGGGGGGGGTAGCTATACTACCTGTACTGGGGCAAATATACTAGCTACCTATACTTGGGCAACTATACTACCTACACTGGGGCAACTATAATACCTATACTGGGGGCAACTATACTAGCTATCTGTACTGGGGATAACTATACCAGATAACTATACTGGGGAAACCATACCAGCTAACTATACTGGGGCAACTATACTACCTATACAGTGGGGCAACTATACTATGAGGAGCGCGCCCGCCAGGACGGATGAGACACTACTCTGCCAAAGACACCCTGGGGGACCCACAGGCACTGGGGCCCCGGGGAAATTGCCCCCTTTGCCTCTATGGTAGTGCCAGCCCTACTGTCTACCTAATACTGGGGGACACATCTGACTGCTCATACTGGGAGACTAACTCTGGCTGTCTAATACTGGAGTTCCTTCTGGCTGCCAATTACTTTTGGCTAACCTGGGAGTTATCAAGTACTAGGCTGTGCCTCTGGTTACCTAATTCTGTGGCACATCTCTGGCTACCGCATCACAAAATTGTGCCCAAGTCTCAGGGGGAAGGGGGGGGGGGGCACCCTACCTTCTCTAAATGATTAACTTGGAAAGGAAAGCAAAGGGCTTGGCTTGTGCTTTTTTTTTTGGGTGGGGGGGGGGGGGGGGGGGGGGGGAGGCTGGGAACGCTAGCAGAAATGCGAGCGTTGCGTAAAAAGCTGTGTTTTTGCCGCTAATGGAAGTCTATGGACCGCAGGAAAAAATGCATATGAAAACTCATATGCGCTTTCTATGCGTTTTCAAAAACGCTGGTTCTGTTGCATATTATGCAGGATGGCTGCCAAAACGCCCATAATGAAAGTCAATGTGAATGCAATGGTATGCATTTTTCATGCGTTTATTTATGTTTTTTTTGCTTTAAAAAAATGGTTTAGTGATGGATTTTTGCTTCCTGTTGTCTTCCTAGTGATTTGCATAAAACGTAAATGAAAAATGCATGAAAAAAGCATTTGTGAACCACAAATGCATTAAAACGCACGCAAAACGCTTGGAAAATGCATCGCAAACGCACAAAAAATGCAGTAAAAACACACACAACACTGACATAAAACTTGACATAAAACACAGCCTTTCACACTATGTGATATGTGAACCCTGCCGAAATGATAATGGATAATTACCAATAGCATCAACATCGCCATCCTAAAGAGAACCTGAACTGAAAATAAAACGTCAAAATAACCATACACAGGTCATACTTACCTCCTGTGTTGTCTACACCTCAATCTCTTTCTCCTCTCCTGCGTCCCATTTGTCCACTGTGATCAAAGGAATTCTCCGTCCTCCATTTTAAAAATGGCCATTACCCCTAACAGCTTCCTGGTCAGCACACTGTTAAACTGTAATATCACCCACTGGAGCCACAGGGAAACATGGGCATTGCCTTGCACATTCAGTTGTAACTGACAGCTGCTGATGTATAACTGACAGCAACTGATATATTTCAGTTCTGACAAAATATTGTCAAAACTGGAAGAGATCACTGTAAGAAGAGAATGGTGAGCTTCTGACTGTGGTGATAGACTAGTATGTAATATTCATTTGCAGCTACGTCATGTGTTTATTTTAAATAATTTGACTCACTTCAGGTTCCCTTTAATCATCATTGCGGGTGGTCAATGAGATGCAATTAATTTAGTGTTGCTGCGAATGTATTCAACTTAAAAATGGACCAATCTAACTCCTTTGCCAGGATTTGAATGGTCCATTTTCAAGCTGCATACATTTCTCATACAACGTTTTCATAATCCGGCATTTGCACCTCATTCACCAACCCTAATTATAATCAGAAGCAGACAATCCATTATTTTAGTTTTTAACTTTAATAAACTTTTTTCTTTCTTTTTTTTTGCTTATGCAGAGTCCAGTACTGGTTTGTCGGAATTGAATATGCGGTGTTGATCTTTGTTTATGATGAAATCCGAAAATTTCTTATACGAAAGTTTCCGGGAAGTAAGTATCCCTGTGTAGCCAGAAAGTCCTACATCTGCTGTTTCCCTATACTGCTGGTCCCCATGGTGGCTGCTGATGCTGCTATGGTGATAGTTACATCCCTGGCTGCTGCAGATTAAACTCCTGGGGTGTGGTTTGCAGAGAGGGGTCCGACTCCTGGGTGGTGTGGGGGCCCAGGGCCCTGCCTGTATTGCACACCTCTGTGTATTTTTTATTTTATGCATTCATATAATGCTGTTTCCTGCAGCACTTTATAAAAACACTATTATTGCCTTTAAAAGATACATGAGGCAAACAAAGTAGAGAAAGGTTTTACTCACCTGGGGCTTCTTCCAGTGTAACCGCTCCAGTGCCGAAATTCCACCATGGTTGAGGTCACTGCTGTCCCCTCAGTAATACCACAACCTGCGGCTGGGCCATGGTCTTCTGCACAAGCGCAGAGCACCACCGGCCACAGGAGTGCAATCATGAGAGGATTGTGTCTCACCAACACATGCGCAGAAGAGCACGACCCAGCCGCTAATCACGATTTTATGGAAAGGACAGCGGTGACCTTGAGCAGGGCAGAACTTTGCCGCTGGATCGGTTACACTACCAGGGGCTGGAAGAAGACTTGGTGATAAAGCCTTTGTCTACTTTGTGTCTCTCATGTGTCCTTTAAAGGTTTTACCCCAATGAAACATGCACGTGCCTCACCAAGAGAGCAATGCTAGGAAGAAGAAATTTAATCTGCTGGGCTATTTATGCATCATGGGAGAATTTGGTCACATGGTTAAACTGCAGACCAAAATGTTAAATTTGGCTTGTGATCTTGGTCAAAAGGACTTATGAACATGATATCCAGATAACTGTGGCCAGGCTGAAGCTCTACCTTAACTGGAATCTACTTTTTCATCCGAGATCAGCTCACCTGGCATTTCATCTTGTGGCCAAGGTGCCATGGGAACCTGAAGCTGTATTTCCTGCTGGTGTGGAAACTACAGTACATTAACATCCTTTTAACCAGGGGTATAACAACAATCTATGGGCCCCCCCAGAAAAATTGACAAGGGGTCCCCTCCTTGAAAACCAAACCTCCCCTCCTCTTGCATGTGGCCAGAAAACCACACACTTGCAGAGTAGCACAGCGATACCATTATGTACACCTGCTCTAGCACTGCATTAGGTCTCCTTCCTAGCAGCAGCACGCTCTATGCTTGCATACCGCCAGCTATTAATCACATGACCCACAGGGCAGGATTTAGGCCAAGGCCACCTAGGCCATGGCCTAGGGCGCAACAGGAGCAAGGGCACCAAAGCAGTAGGCTGAACTTATGCAGCATTTGTAAGCTTGCAAATGCTGCAGTGCAGGGACATCAGGCGCAGTACTCTGCTGCCAGCAGCCTGTGCAGCGGCTACCTTGCTCTCTGTGTATGTTTGCATCGTGGTGGGCGGCTATGGACTTGGGCAGCATTGGAAACAGAGGGGAAAAGGAATCTTCTGCACTGGAGACGAGCTTAGAAATGAGTGACACAGTTGGCTGCTACGGTGTGAAGGTGAGCTGGCTACCTATACTGAAAGGGGGGGAGGGGGAAAAGGATGGATTAAGGGAGTCATCTGGCTACCTATACTGGTGGGAAAGGGGGAGGGGTCATCTGGCTACCTATACTGGAGGGGGGTCATTAGGTTACCTATACTAGAGGGAAGGGGGAGGGGTCATCTGGCTACCTATACTGGAGGGGGGTCATTAGGTTACCTATACTAGAGGGAAGGGGGAGGGGTCATCTGGCTACCTATACTGGAGGGGGGTCATTAGGTTACCTATACTAGATGGAAGGGGGAGGGGTCATCTGGCTACCTATACTGGAGGGTGGCGGTTAGTGACAGTGGCCTTGGGCGGTAAAGAGTACAAATCCGGCCCTGATGACCTGCATCAGGAGTTGGAGGTATGTAACAGGGAGTGTGCAGCTGCTAGGAAGTACACTGCACTGTTTCGTTGAACTACTCTGCCGAATGCTGATAATAACTGGGGTCACTGTGTTTATCTGTTCATAACTATGGATATTACTGCTTTAAACACCCTACTTCTAGGTTCTGTGTACATTTTCATTGCAATATGCTTGAAAAGGTCTAACTATTGAATGTGTCATTTTCTTTTAGGTTGGATCGATCAAGAGCTTTACTATTAAGTGTCCAAAACGTCGAAATGTAAAAGGTGGTTCTAAACTGTCATCTTCTCCTCCTTTGTTCTCACTTTTGTATATACTGTATTTTTGTAAATTGTACAGCAGTGTTAATTTTAATAAAGATTTGAATAACATACATTTTGTACTATTACGCTTTTTTAGTTATGCAAATCTGTATGAGCTATGCTAGTATATATGTGACATTTTTCAGCGTTTGAAATGTTTTCTTTTAGACCTGGGTTGTCCAACATTTTTGAATACAGCAATGCTTTATTGAGTAATATTTTTGCAACATTTATAAAAAAAAATATAAAGCCCTAACTACTTTATGCAGAACCCACTTTAGTACTACTTTCCCGGGGCTTCCTCCAGCCCCTGGCAGCCGCAATGTTCCTTGCCGCAGCTCCGCTGGCCCCTATTCTTGAACGGTGCGCAGGATGACCTCCAGGTTGTCCTCTACTGCGTCTGCATGAGCGCCTCTGTCAATCACCTCCACGTGGTCCGGAGCATACTGCGCAGGCACAGAACTACTGCATCTGGGCAGTACGTTCTTGGACCACGTGGAGGTGATTGACAGCGGCACTCGCGCTGGCGCAGTAGAGGACGACCTGGAGGTTGTCCTGCGCACGGCTTGGGACCAGGGGCCAGCGGAGCTGTGGCGAGAAACATTGCAGCTGCCAGGGGCTGGAGGAAGCCCCGGGTAGGTAGTACTATGGGTAGCAGGAGTTGATTGACGACTTCTTTAAGTGTTAAAGTGTACCTGAGGTGACAAAAAATAAAACAAAAACCCAAATACTTACCTAAGACGAGGGAAGCCACTAGATCCTGCTGCTTGTCGGACATGTTATGTTTTTTTAATTAGTCACCTTGGGTTTACTTACGCACATTACACGAGGCTGTGAGTGATTGCTGCTAAGTTGTGGGGAAAGATGGAGTGACTGGATCTCCCATGGGAGTTGTGGAGAAGATAAGGTTGCCGAATATGTCATGTGCATGTTAATGAAAAAGAAGGGGTGGCTAGATATACCAAATGCCTCTTAATGAGGCTGTCTCCAGTCACTTACTGGGATAAGTTGTGATCACAGAGCCTGGGCGCCTAAGATCCGGTCTATTGTGTCCATTGGTGTAAATTAATTTCCCGTGCCACCTAGTGACATCAGCGTGGTTGGCTAGCAACCGGTGAGGGACCTTGTGGCTGGAAAGGTGTATGCAAAGGATGATGTTGCGACTGCACAGGAGGACACCTGGAGCGGCCTGCTTCTGCCGCCACCCCTTTAGTTCGCCACTGTTGCCACTGTGGCTGTTGCTGACTTACTAACAGAATGTAACATTCTTAACAGAACTTGCCTGGCGTCTGACAGCTGGCTTGGCGGAACTGCTAGCTCGCCAGCTGTTACCATACTAGCTAGTGGACTCTGAGGCCAGTATTCAGTAGAAAAATACATGTATTTGCATAGATCTGTACATCAGTCCTGAAAGAGGGACAAATGAGGGAGAAAGAGGGACAGAGGGACAGGGTTCCCAAAGAGGGTCTGTCCCTCCGAAAGAGGGACAGTTAGGAGCTATGCTGCAGGACTTCTCAAGAGCTGCCCCCACCCTCTGGAACTCCCTTAGACTACCCATCAGGCTTGCTTTATCCTTCGACACCTTCAAACAAGCCCTTCAAATGCACCTCTTCAAGAGTGCTTACCCCCCAATGCCATTACTTGCTCTTATGAGCACCTGTCATGCAACTAGTACCTAATGTTTCCCTAACTCCTTCCCTTTTAATTGTAAGCTTCTGGCAGTGTCCTCCCACCTAGTTGTATCCAACTTAATCATGCAGCCCTTCATCGGGTAACCTTCCTGTGGACTGACTTGAACTTGAACTAGGGGATCTCTAAGATTTAAACCCTGTTTCTGCCAAGTCAAATTCCTTGTAAAACTTGATTCTGATTCTGTTGCACTGCATGATCTTGTATTTTGTACCTTGTACCTCTATTGTCTGTCTCCCTGTTTATCTATTGTTCAGCGCTGTGTAATATGCTGGCGCTTTATAAATACAAATAGGCACAATTTCCCTCTTATAACAATTTTCTCATTCACAAACAGTGGCGAAGCTAAGGATCTGTAGGCCTCAATGCAAGTTTTACAATGGGGCCCCCCAAGCACTCTATACATAACAATTGATACGGCACACCAAAACCTGCCAATGGCAACTACAGTATCAGAGATACAAGAAGGGGATGGGGAGGGGTTTGATTACCACTATTCAAAGTATCTATAGAAAGTGATAATTATGAGCACAGGACCAATAGAGAGCTAATACTGTGGTTGAGGACGGGCCCTTCGGGGTCCCTCTGGCGCTAGGGCCCCGATGCGGTCACTACCTCGGCATCCACTATTGCTACGCCCCTGTTCACAAAGCTTACTGGGGGTATATTGACTAAACCCTGTTAAACTTAACTTGTGCAGGCAGGGTACATTAACTTTACTGTGATTCACACAAATGATGTAACCTTTTATGTAACTTACATAACTCGGGTTATAAATGGAACACCTACATTGCTTGTGTAACAGATATAACAAGTTCTACAAACTACGTGTTACATCATTGGCATCAATTCCAATAAACGTAATGTGCGCTGCCTGCACGTGAGGTTTAGCGGGGTTTAGTGAATTTACCCCATGATGCTGTAATGCATGGATCTACACACGTTATTTCACCCAAGTAAACGTTTATGTATAAACTGGACAGTTAGAGTGCTTTAGGGGGTATCAGTGCTGCTCCCCATTTCATGGGGACATGGGAGGCCTACAAACGGTGCCCATGTTTAGATGCAAAGTATTTTGCCTGGGCCAACTCCTGCTCCTGCGAGGCATAGCAGTGAGTTTGTTTCAGACCCTGCATATTTTGGCAAGCAGATGTCAATAGACAATTAGGCAGCCAGTGAATGGGCCTGATTCACAAAGCAGTGCTAACAGTTAGCACGCTGGTGAAAAGCCCTTTATCATGCCTAAACTCAGTTTAGGCATGATAAGTTTAGGTGTGATAAGTTTAGGCATGTTAAGTTTAGGTGTGATAAGTTTAGGCATGATAAGTTTAAGCACAAACTGGGTTAGCACCGCAGTGCACAGTTGATCAAAAGTTTTGCGCTAGCAAAGTCTGGTGCACTTCGCATGGGGCCTGATTCACAAAGCGGTGCTAACAGTTAGCACGCTGGTGAAAAGCCCTTTATCATGCCTAAACTCAGTTTAGGCATGATAAGTTTAGGTGTGATAAGTTTAGGTGTGATAAGTTTAGGCATGATAAGTTTAGGTGTGATAAGTTTAGGCATGATAAGTTTAAGCGCCAACTGGGTTACCACCGCAGTGCACAGCTGATCAAAAGTTTTATGCTAGCAAAGTCTGGTGCACTTCGTATAAAGTTTAATGGCGCTGCTTTGCGTGCTGGACTTTGCAAGCGATCTAAACTTATCTAAACTTATCATGCCTAAACTTATCACACCTAAACTTATCATGCCTAAACTTATCACACCTAAACTGGCTTTTCACCAGCGTGGTGCAATGGTTATCATGCCTAAAGTCTCTAACTGGGTTAGCACCGCTTTGTGAATCGAGCCCATAGAGTTTAATGGCTCTGCTTTGGGTGCGATCTAAACTTATCTAAACTTAGCATGCCTAAACTTATCATGCCTAAACTTATCACTCCTAAACTGGCTTTTCACCAGCGTGGTGCAATGGTTATCACGCCTAAAGTCTCTAACTGGGTTAGCACCGCTTTGTGAATCAAGCCCCATATATGTTAGGTGAGCGTACACCTTCTTTTTCCTTTTTGATGCGGATGGGTTCAGCACTTGGGGGTCTTGTCTGTGACTCCCCCCTCCTCCCCCCCTTCCCCCCCACACACACAAACACACAATTTCGGTGTGCGCTGCCCCCAGGATATGCATTATGCATAGTCTTGCAGTTGGATAAAATTTGTTAACAGGTAAGGGACCTATCCTTGGGGGGGGTTGGATGGACTTGGCCACACCTGGGGGTGGGCTGTCTGCGTCTCTTTGCTCTACTCCTCCCCCCCCCCCCCCCCTTTCACCAGGCATGTGCAGTGCTCCTGGGCAGTGAGAGTGCTTTAGGGGGTGCCATTTCTTGAGGGCACGGGAAGCCCCCTGTTGAGGTGCAAAGTATTTTGTGTGGGCCAACTACTGCGGGGCATATCAGTGAGCTTGTTTTAGACTCTGTACAGTATATTCTCGTAAGCAGATGCAATAGCGAATGCTGTGCCATTTTAATTAGTCAATATACAATTAGGCAGCCAGTGAATACAATATATGTCAGCGACTCTTTAAAAAAAACCTGAGCAGAGTTAAAAAAAATGCAATACTGAACTTACATGGGCCTTCCTCCAGCCTCCTCCCCCCTCCCACCCCGCAAGGTCCCTCTGCGTCTTCTGCGAATGAGCAGCTGTGCACGACTCCCAGGCGGGTCACACAGCTAATAGAGCCTCCAGCAGGAGAACAGAGGGGACTCAGAGGACGCCAAGGGGCCTACGAGGGGCTGAAGGTAGCGCCAGGTAAGTCCAGTGTTCCATTTTTTAGCTCTGTTCAGTGCTACTTTAATTTATTGTGTTTGTGTTTTGTTGTCAATAAAACTTGTTCAAGTATACATCTTTTACCTTAGGAGGTTGTGTGACATTGTTGCCTGAGGTGCGGTGATGTCTGCTTATGGCCCAGTAATATATGGGGCATTTGGCATGGGTAGAGCAAGTGTGGCATGTTATGCTCATTATTGAGACAGGCACTCATCCATTTATTACACTCTACCTGCCTGCACTTTGTAAGGGATTGTACAGTATTACCATTTGCTACTGCATACTTTCTTTGTGCCGATAAATCTGTGTTTGTTGTTGTGACTTAAATTCACCATATGGTGGCGCCCTGGAGCCAGGTTCCTGTCACAGTCAAAACCGTCTGGGAAAAGCACTAGTAAATTCCACAGTTTTCTAGCATGTACTGTCCCCTGTGTCAGAACACAGAATGTAACACAATGAATCCTCTTCACCTGTCAGACAACACTTCACCCTTATTGTGACCCACAATTACACAGGCTAAGATAGTGTCTGGTCAAACCAGGTTCACAGGTACTCCAGGCTCTTCACTTTTTATAGACTGTAAATTTTAAAAATTGTTGACATAATCTTTCACAGATTCAGCAGTGTAGACTGCAAAACTTTTACTGAAGATTAATAAAGAGGACTCAAACTGCAGGTGTTCAAGATTGAACGCATGCAAGTTTCGTATTGTGTCTGATCGTACACAGCTTACTGGCTGCAGGACCGTTTCTAGCCTTTTTGTCCCTCCAGGCAAGAAGTCCTGTGTCATTCCCCCCCCCCCCCCCCCCCCCCAACAACCTGCTGATCCTGCCACATTTCAGTATACACCTTCTTCCCGCACTCCCCCAGCCCAATGTATAAATGTAGAGTATAGTGCAGCAGGAGCTGTGCTCTCACCTCTCTGCTGGTGTCCAGTGCTGTGCTTCCACCTGTCCACTCATTACTCGACATAGTGCCCAGCATCTCCTACCACATATAGCATGATTACACACGACATGAGTAGAGCGAGGTGCCAGCACTAGAGGGAGCAAATTTACCAGTGTTGCTGCACCAATGGATCAGATGTACAGGGACCACCACTGGAATCACAGGGAATCTTCAGTAATCACCAAAGGTCCTCACCATCAAAGTTCACATCTCTTTATTTATAGCTCTTTAAAAGTTACATCCATAAAAACAGGTCTGCAAGATGATGATATACAGGCGTTTCGCATCGTTACCGGCATCACATAACCTACACATGAGGCAGCCAATCACCGTCTAGTGCAGGCATGGGCAAACTTGGCCCTCCAGCTGTTACGGAACTACAGGTCCCACAATGCCAGGGGAGGACTGGCCCAGGGGGACAGGGGGCAATTGCCCCCCGGGCCGCCCGAATCTTAAGTAATTAGGGCCAGCTGCTGCTATACGCAGCGGCCGCAGACATACCACAGGTGGCAGGTTCGCAGTGGGGATCGCAACCTCGCGCGATATTTCCCAGCAAGTTGAAGTATCCAATCAGAGAAGGGGCTGAGGCGCCGGCCGTGGTGTGCCCTTGTGCGTGGCTGCGCCTGCGGTGGATGTGAGCGGCACAAGGACACAAATAGCTTCGGTCCTCTCCGGCCGGGTGGATTGACCCTGCTTGACTCCGCCCCCCGCCTGGAGCCATTGCCGCCCGCAACGTGCTGCTGTGCCTGCGGTGTCAGCGGAGTGAGCTGTCTCACTCTTCAGCTTTCTGTGCTGGGGGGGGGGGGCTTCGGGCCTGGAGCTGCTGCTACGTGTGGCTGGCTGGAGGAGTCGGACACTCGGGGGGCTGGGAGTCAGAGACGCCACCTATAGCTGCTTGCTGCTGTGGAGGAGGAGGTGTAGGACTGAGGAGACAGGAGGATAGAGGAGGTCGGGTCCAGGTCGCCAGAGGAGAAGGTGGTTTTTATAAATTTTGTTTCTGTACTTCTCCCTTCTTTTCACTGAGTTACTCACACTTTGCTGCCTGCCTGCTACTGCTGTCAAATTCAATTCTCTGCCCAGGCCAGTGACCTCTGAGTTTTTTTTTGTGAGATAATCATCCCCATTCTGACCCTGGCCTGAGGGGGAATGTTTTTTCTTCTTGTGGTGTGATTGGTGGCAGGGGAGGGGGGAGGCAGGCAGTTAGGCACTGTCAAACAGGTAGTTGGAGGGGGGGGGGGGTAGGTGTCAGACAAGTAGTTTGTATGGTGGGTGGGCAGGAGTGGAGTTAGGCATCACTAGGTAGGTAGGTTTGTGTGTGTGTGTGTGTGGGGGGGGGTTGTTTAAAGGAGTTATCAGGCATTTTTAATGAAATAAGTACTACTTACCCGGGGGTTCCTCCAGCCCCACGCTCCCAGCATGTCCCTAGCCGCAGCTCTGCAGTCAGCCATTCGCTGCCGTTGCCTCCCAGTCCCCGGCGATGGCACCAGTCCGACCTGGATGTCGGCCTGTACTGCGCCTGTGCGAGCAGCACTGTCAATCACCGCCACGTGGACCGGAGTGTACTGCGCAGGCGCAGTAGTTCTGCGTCTGCACAGTACGCTCTGGTCCATGTGGCGGTGATTGACAGCGCCGCTCGCGCAGGCGCAGTCGGCCTGACGTCATCGCCGGGGGCTGGGAGGCAGCGGCAGCGAACAGCTGACTGCAGAGCTGCGGCGAGGGACATGCTGGGAGCTTGGGGCTGGACGAGCCCTGGGTAAGTAGCACTTATTTTCATTAAAAAAAAAAAAGCCTGATAACTCCTTTAAGGTTAGACATCAGACACAGACAGGTAGATTGTGCAGAGAAATGGGGTTAGGCATCAGGTGTGTGTGTGTGTGTGTATGTGTGTGTGTGTGTGTGTGTGTGTGTGCGTGCGTGCGTGCGTGCGTGCGTGTGTGTGTGTGTGTGTGCGCACACAAGGAGGATATGGCTTTGGGCTGGGGATGCCGTGAAACGGGCCTCTAGTTTGTGTTGTCCCCCCAGGCCAAAAGGTCCCAGTCCTCCCCTGCACAATGCATTTGCCTTTATGAGTCATGACTGTGGCTGTCAGACTCCTGCAATTCATTGTGGGACTTGTAGTTCCGTAACAGCTGGAGGGCCAAGTTTGCCCATGCCTGGTCTAGTGTCTAGTCTTCTGGCGGACGTCGTCGGCATAATGGTGATTGGCTGCATCATGCGTAGGTTTTTATGCATCCGCATGGGTCTGATGCAGACATTTGTCGCCCTTAATCTGATTGGTTGGGCAGCCCATGATATGTTAGCTCTGCCCATCGCACCTAAGTTGATACAATGTTGGATGGTCTACAATCATATTTTGCAGCCGTTCATCCAGTTTTTCCCTGATTTGATTACTGCATACTTAGAGACTGTCCAATTATATTTTTAGTGATATTTTATCTGTTTTCCCTTTCCTCACAGATGCATTTCTGATTGGTGTATTCTACCTAATGAATATGCAAATTGTGAGTGTTCCATCAGGACTTCTGGATACCTTTAAAAAGGATGTGTGTTGTGTGATGTTTGTCAGACTCTGCAATGATTTGAGAAAAAGGGTCGAAACGCCTGTGCGTCATCATCTTGCAGACCTGTTTTTATGGATGTAACTTTTAAAGATCTATAAATAAAGAGATGTGAACTTTGATGGTGCGGACCTTTCGTGATTAGCACTAGAGGGAGCAGAAGACAGACAGGATAATCGCACAGGCACAGCACTAGACTTGGGCAGGGAGGTTAGAGCACAGCTTCTGCTGTGTTATACTCTACCTTTACTCACTGGGCTGGAGAAGCGTAGGAGGAGTACGGGGACAGATAGTGGCACAAGACAAGACAAATAACATTTATATTGCGCTTTTCTCCTTGCGGACTCAAAGCGCCAGAGCAGAGCAGCAGCCACTAGGGCGCGCTCTATTGGCAGTAGCAGTGTAAGGGAGACTTGCCAAAGGTCTCCTACTGAATTAGTGCTGGCTTACTGAACAGGCAGAGCCGAGATTCGAACCCTGGTCTCCTGTGTCAGAGGCAGAGCCCTTAACCATTACACCATCAGCCAACTGCTAGGGGACAGTGGGAGGCACGAAGGGGGACAGAAAGAGGCCCAGTGAGACAAAGAGATGCACAGGGAGCAGAGGTAGCAAAGGGGAACAGAAGGAGGCACAAAGGGGAACAGAAGGAGACACAGGAGGGCAGAAGGAGGCACAGGGGGACTGAAGGACATACAGAGAGTGTAGAGGTGCCATGGGGGACTGAAGGAGTCACAAGGGACAGAAGGAGGCACAAACATCCTTGTTGGCGTGGCTTTGCTCTGGAGGCATGGCTTTGTTTGAGCTAGGGCTTAATTAGGGGCATGGCGCCCCCCAGGACGAATGGCACTCCAGGCCATTCCATGTGTTGGCTATGTGTGGTATGTGGATTTTTGGATACATCCATTCATAAAAGAAGCTCTTGTGTGGATCATTCTGCTTCTTTGCATTAACAATATGGGAAGTCGCCCATGCAGTGTGACAAGCGGAGCAGAGAGGAGAAGCAACTCACCTCTCCAGGCTCCACTGATGATCTACCTACCTTCACTGTCACCATACTGTATCTATGGCCCCAGTGGCTTCTCTATTCATGCATGTACCGGAGGGTCAGATGAAGAGGGATGCTACTGGTCTGGATCCATGGAGACAGGGAAACCTAGAAGGAGGGGGGGATCATTGGTGGACCTTGGAGAGGCGACCTACTTCACTTCTCTGCTCCACTTGCCTCTACACTTCAGCCTGCCTGCGCGGGTCTCTGAGGCCTGTTGCAGTTTCCCTTGTCGCCAGCCACTGAGAACTGTCTCCCTTGGCTATGTGCACCAAAGCACCTACTGGCTGCTGTGATGATCCCTATGCCACTGGGAATGAGTAGCATCTTACTTTCTTCCCATGCCAGTGATGATTTCAGGCACTCCAGCAGGACTGTTCTGTTGCATGGACCAGGTTCTACACTGATGACGTCATTAGGCTCCAACTGGTAAACATAGTGGAGGAGATCAGCTGCCATACAGGACCGGAGGACATATCACCTTATACATATATAGCCACACATCCAATTACTACACTTAGCGAGTCCTGGTGTTCCTCTGTATATCTTTTTCCTGAGGTTGTGCAACGCAATAACATTACTTTTCATGACAAGTGCATTGCCGTGACTCTATTCAAAACTAGAGAAAGTAAAATACAGGTCAAGCAAGAACAGCATGGGCTCGATTCACAAAGCGGTGCTAACCCAGTTAGAGACTTTAGGCATGATAACCATTGCACCACTCTGGTGAAAAGCCAGTTTAGGTGTGATAAGTTTAGGTGTGATAAGTTTAGGTGTGATAAGTTTAGGCATGCTAAGTTAAGATACGTTTAGATCGCACGCAAAGTCCCGCACGCAAAGCAGCGCCATTAAACTCTATGCGAAGTGCACCAGACTTTGCTAGCGCAAAACTTTTGATCAGCTGTGCACTGCGGTGCTAACCCAGTTGGTGCTTAAACTTATCATGCCTAAACTTATCACACCTAAACTTAACATGCCTAAACTTATCACACCTAAACTCATCACACCTAAACTTATCATGCCTAAACTGAGTTTAGGCATGATAAAGGGCTTTTCACCAGCGTGCTAACTGTTAGCACCGCTTTGTGAATCAGGCCCCAAGAGTACTTATGCTTCATTTTGTGCATCAATGTTCCTGGATTCCATCCGGCTCACATGGAGAACAAAACTGGTCTGTTTCTGTGTCCCCCAAAAAAGTATACAGCTATGGAAGAGGTCACTGATTATTTTCTTTTAAAATTGCTACACCCCTGGCAGCTGCACTGGTCTTCAGCCTGCAACACCTTCGGAGTAGCAATAAAGACAGCTGGTTTTAACAAACCCCTGCTGAATATAATTAGGATCCCAACCCTCATAATAAAGGGCTACAGTGACAAGCTAAATGTATATTTAGATATGCAAAAATTATATGTTATTACACATACTGTAGCAGCAAGAACTCAATCTAATCCTAATGTGTAAACTTTATTTAATGTCAAATTGTCCTGCACATTTAATTATACACAAATCAATTATTACAGGTGTGGAAAGCAGGCAACAATTGTCCATGCTCTCTGCAGCTGGATTTTTTTTAAAATGTTGTAGTTCTTACTATTTAACCCTCCA
Organism: Hyperolius riggenbachi; assembly: GCF_040937935.1. NCBI lineage: Eukaryota > Metazoa > Chordata > Amphibia > Anura > Hyperoliidae > Hyperolius > Hyperolius riggenbachi. Next base: position 325,063,100 of record NC_090651.1, on the reverse strand, counting down.
AAAGAAAATAGGCAAGGTGTAAGAAACAAACTGTTTTGCAGCGTTGGTGTTTGAATTTAGGGGACCGCACACCACACTTCAGCACTGGAAACTGGAAGAGGACAGGGTCACAGGGAGTTCACTTATTTGTGGTTCACACCATGCTTCATATGACTGGAAGCATAGGAGTCACGTGAAGTGTGGTGTGGACCGCAAGTAAGTGAACTCCCCGTGACCCTGTCCACTTACTCAGATGCTGAAGCTTGGTGTGCAGGAGAATTTGGGCTTCCAAATTCAGTCTCCTGAATTCTAACATCAACACTACGGTTTTATCTAACTACCTGGATGAGGTTTTTTTGGGATCAGTTGAAAAGGGCACCTGAGCTGCCTGTATGAAAAGGGTCGTCCATAGACATCAACGTTATTTCTGCAAATATCGGCTACAAGGTGGTGAAAAGGGCGCCCGAGTTTTGATATAGGCTACAAGCAGGCGCCTCTTGGTAGACCATACTTTTTGTCAGGATCTCTCCTGTAGCATGTTCTGTCGCTTGCAGTGGAGCTGCAACTGGGCAATTCTGACTTGTCTGCTTGCATTTGATTGCGCATTCGCAGTCAGTCTTATTGTCATTTGCAATCACTCTGCAGTTCAGAGTAGTTCAGGATGCTGTCAGGATTCCTGCTTTGGTTTGCTGCAGTTGAGCTGCAGCCAGATAGCCCTGGATTTCCTACATGCATGTTGTTGTATAGTACTGCATGCATTTGTTATGATAGTCTTTCAGCTAGCAAATGGTAATCAAGCCAGCTCAGGATTGAATGATTACCATTCAGCTGTGTGGAAATTTGCATACCTGCATCCACTGGCTTATGCCGGCATAAAACTTTGCCTCCCATTTCAGACTCTGCCCGACATAGCGGTCAGTACGCTGGTCTGCTGGCCACTTTTTCACTCCGTAATATATCTGTTATTGTAGTTCAATGCGACCTTATTACTTGTGCTTGCTTTAGCTAGTTTCTTGATAAATATATATGCAGACTTGCTAATATATATTTATCCATTAGTTGAGCCGTTTGTTATTTTTCTGTATTATTGTGTATTGCCTTGTTTCCATGCCTGATAGACGTTCGCTGCATCCGCGGTGGGTCAGTGAAGTCCACTATCCTGATAGCTTGGATTCTGCCATCACAACATTAGTGACTGGTAGTATTCCTGCTGCTCTAGTTTCTTGGAGCGTAACTATAGGCTGCGGTTGCTATTAGTTACGTTCTTTCCTGTAGTCTTGCCTGTGTGGATGCTTGCTTGTGACTGGTTTTTTAACCTGCTTGCTCTGCTTCTGTGGACGTGACTGTGAGCTGTGGTTGCTAGGGATGCTCGCTGGATGATTCCGGCCGGAATTAGGTCAATATTTACGCGGAATCGAATAAAAATCAATCTCTCTCTCTCTCTCTAGACCAGACGGAACGGAATGAGTAATTTCCACCTAAAAATTCCGGAAAATACAATTCCACGGAAGTCGGTGACCATCCCTACTAGAGAGAGAGAGAGAGAGAGAGAGAGAGAGAGAGATGAATCTACCTGGCTATCTGGGGTTCTCTTCGGACAACTGTTGAACACAAAAGGCAAGGCCATGCCTGGCTACAAATCCTTAAGCAAGCTACTTTTTCTCTTGGATTGATCATAATGGTACATGCTATTCTGGCTTCAGCATGTAGTGTTGTTGGTGGTATAGCGGATAAGTCAGTTGCCTATCACACACTGAGACCTGGGTTCAATTCCCAGCCATGGTGAGTTGGCTTTTGACATGCTACAAATCCTTAAGCATGCTACTTTTTCCTCTTGGATTGATCATAATGGTACATGCTAGGCTGACTTCAGCATGTTGTGTTGTTGCTGATATAGTGGATAAGTCAGTTGCCTACCACACACTGAGACCTGGGTTCAATGCCCAGCCTGGGTTCAATTCCCAGCCCCGGTGAGTTGGCTTTTGACATGCTACAAATCCTTAAGCATGCTACTTTTTCTCTTGGATTGATCATAATGGTACATGCTAGGCGGGCTTCAGCATGTAGTGTTGTTGGTGGTATAGTGGATAAGTCGGTTGTCTACCACACACTGAGACCTGGGTTCAATTCCCAGCCGTGGTATGTAAGCTGGCTTTTTAAAAACTACAATTCCCTGGAAGATGATACCCTCCTCCTTCTGGGAGGAGAGAGAGAGAGAATTTCGTACAAATCCGGCGTAATTTTCATAGCGATGGAATTTAACACTGACGTAATCCGTGATTTCCGGCGGAATGGAATTTGCTGGTTCTGATCATCCCTAGTGGTTGCTACTAGTTACGCTCCAATCTATAGTCCTGTCTTGTACCTGTCTGAATGCTTGCTATTGCTAGGGCACCGCTAAGTCTTGCAAGCGTTCCGTCTGTCGGTTCGTTCTTTGTCTGGTTACTCAGATCATAGGCAGCGCAACATCGCACTGGGCTGCCATTGTGTCTTATTTGTAGCGATATCGGAAGTCCAGAGCTGCAGTTGCTCTGGGCAACCTGTGTAGCCTCTTTCATTATTCAGCCACTAGCCTTGTTGCTCTGGGTGGTCAGAAAGCATAACCCCCAGGCATCACACTTTATTTGGCTTACTTTTGGCTACAGTAGTGCACCCCTTTGTAGCCCATAATTTTTATTTGGCTGCAAGGTTTTCGGCTACAAAAGGGTGCCCCTTTATAGCCCATAATTTTTGTGGCTACAAGGTTTTCAGCTACAGTAGGGCGCCCCTTTGTAGTCCATATTTTTTTTGGCTACAAGGTTTTCGGCTAAATTTGGCGTATGGGCACCCTTTGTAGCCGAATTTGGCATATATGGGCTACAACAGGCGCCCATTGTAACCAAATTTGACATATATGGGCTACACCAGGCGTCCTTTGTAGCCGAATTTGGCATATAGGGGCTACACCAGGCGCCCATGGTAGTCGAATTTGGCATGAGCTACACCAGGCACCCTTTTTTCCAGGCGCCCTTTTCAAATGGATACGTTTTTGTTTTTTTTTGGTTGACCCTTATGAAAGGGGGAGGATCCGGAGGGGCAAGAAGTAAAAGCTACCACACATGGCATCAATTAGGCAAAGAACGAGCATGTCCAATCAATATTTGATCTATATTTTGATTGTAATATTGACTGTGAACACCATAGTTTTGCTAGTTTTTATTTAAATTCCATGTTCATATTGAAGCTAATAAAAAAATAACAATGACATCATCCAAGCATATAAAGAGTACAGACAATACATATCTTAAACCACTCCACGACGGCCACAGAAAACAACTCAATGTACCCTAATAACACATGCACACACCCATCAGGGTCCACTTACAACAGACACTCAATATACTAGACAGTATACTTACACTCATCAATAACTTCCTTCCTGATGGAGCTTAGTGTTCTGTACACGCAGATAGGCACTCAGTATAACAAGTAAGAACTTTTTACTGAAGTAAAACATGCAGAGATATATCATATATAAAAAACCTTGGCGCTGTTAGCACTTTAAAACCTGCAGTCACCTTAGTGCTCAACAAACAACGGATGACCAGAACCACACACAATAGATATGCAGATAAAACATTATTTATTCTCAATAATCATTAAAAGCACGTAAATAGATACTCACATTGTGGGTCCTAAACAACACGGACCCACATGTATGGTTTCGCCTTGAATGTACAACAGAATGTAACAATCGATCAGAGTGAAGCCCACTCTCCCTATCCCGACCGGTTTCGGCATTCCACCATTGTCAGAGGTGATTATATATATATATATATATATATATATATATATATATATATATATATATATATATATATATTAGCTGATTGCCCGGCGTTGCCCGGGTATGTATTTGGCTGGTGTTGGCTCTGGATACTTTTTCTAGCCCTAACACACAATTACTCAATAACCAAGTTTGTGAGCTTTGCGATCTTTGGTATCAATAATTTGCATTGAAATGAAAAAATCTGATTGGCTGTTTGTGGCTCCACACCCTTTTCTGAATTGGAACCCCAGTCACCCAATAACCAACTGTACCAAGTTTGAGGCCTGTGCCATTAACAGTGCAAGAATGGTAGCAATTAAATATTCCCCTTGAAAAGCAATAGGTGAAGTGTGATTCACTTTTGTAGACTCCACCCACTTTTCTGAATATTAATCCCAGTCACCCAGTGACCAACTGTGCAAAGTTTAAAAACCCTGCCATTAACAGTGTAAGAATGGCTGCTGTTGACATTTTCCCAGTGAAATTTGTATTTGTCTCCACCCACTGATGACCCGGCGTTGCCCGGGTATGTATTTGACTTGTGTTGGCTCCGCCCACTTTCTAACTCTAACGCACAAACACTCAATGATCAAGTTTGTGAGCTTTGGGGTCCTTGGCATCAATAATTTTTATATTCCCATAGAAATTAAACAAATCAGATAGGCTGTTTTTTGGCTCTGCCCCTCTCTAGCATTTGAACCCCAGTGACCCAATGGCCAACTGTAGCAGGTTTGAGGCATCTGCTATTAACAGTGTAAAAATGGCAGCAATTTAAATATTCCACTTGAAAATCAACAGGTGAATTTTGATTGGATATTATAGGCTCCACCCACTTCCCAGAATATTAATCTCAGTCACTCAGTGACCATCTGGGCAAAGTTTGGGAACCCTGCCATAAACAGTGTAAGAAGGGCTGCAGTTTACACTTTCCCAGTGAAATTTGGTTTTGGCTCCACCCACTTTTTGTAACCTGGACACAAAGTCACTACTAAGTGACCAGATTTGTGAGCTTTGGGGTCCTTGGCATCAATAATTTGTATTTTCCCATGAAATGAAACAAATCTGATTTACTGTTTGTGGCTCTGTCCCTTTTCTGAATTTGAACCCCAGTGACCCAATGACCAACTGTACCAGGTTTGAGGCTTGTGCCATAACAGTGCAAGAATGGCAGCAATTTTAATATTCTCCTTGAAAAGTGACATGGGATTTTTGATTGGCATTTTTAGGTTCCACCCACTTTTCTGAATATTAATCCCAGTCACCCAGTAACCAGCTATGCAAAGTTTGAGAACCCTGCCATTAACAGTGAAGAAGGGCTGCAGTTTACAATTTCCCAGAAAGATTCACAGTTTTTAACTCCACCCTTTTTTATAACCTGGACACACCGTCACTACTCAATGACCAAGTTTGTGAGCTTTTGGGTTCCTGGCATCAAAATTGTGCTAATGGAAGCAGTTTATTCAGTTCTGGCTGTTTTTGACTCCGCCCCTTTACTGAATTTGAACCCCAGACACTTAACGACCGACTGTAGCAGGTTTGAGGCCTCTGCTATTAACAGTGTGAGAATGGCTGCAGTTTCAATATTCCCCTTGAAAATCAATAGGTGAATTTTGATTGGCTGTTGTAGGCTCCACCTACTTTTCCAAACATTATTCCTAGTCACCCAGTGACCAACTATGTGAAGTTTGAGAACCCTGCCATTAACAGTGTAAGAAAAGCTGCAGTTTACATTTTCCCATGTAAAAAGTTAGTTGTTTTTGGCTCCGCCCACTATTTCTAATTTTGCCATACAGTCACTTAATGACCACCTTTATGAGCTTTGGGGTCCTTGGCATCAATAAGTTGCATTTTACCATTGAAATTAAACAAATCTGATTGGCTGTTTTTGGTCTGCTCCCTTCAGAATTTAAACCCCAGTCTCCCAGTGACTGACTGTAGCAGATTTTAGGCCTCTGCCATTAAGAGTGCATGAATGGCAGCAATGTAAATATTCCCCTTGAAAATCAAAACGTGAATTTTGATTGGCTGCTGTAGGCTCCACCCACTTTTCTGAATATTAGTCCCAGTCACCCAGTGGCCAACTGTGTCACGTTTGAGAACCCTGCCAATAACAGAATGGCTGAAATCAATCTAACAAATCTGATTGGCTGTTTGCGGCTCCACCCCTTTAATGAATTTGGACCCCAGTTACCCAATGACTGACTGTATCAGGTTTGAGGCCTCTGCCACTAACAGTGTAAGAATGGTAGCAATGTGAATATTCCCGTTGAAAATCAATAGGTACATTTTGATTGGCTGTTGTAGGCTCCACCCACATTTCTGAATATTCATCCCAGCCACCCAGTGGCCAATTGTGTAAAGTTTGGGAACCCTGCCATGTTAAGAATTTAGCTGTTGGCACTGCCCACTTTTTCTAACCTTGACATACAGTCACTCAATTATCAAGTTTATCAGCTTTGGGGTCCTTGGTATCAATATTTGTATATTGCCATTGAGAAATAAACAAATCTGGCTGTTTGTGGCTCTGCCCCATTTCTGAATTTGGACCCCAGTCACCCAGTGACCAACTGTACCAGGTTTGAGGCATCTGCTTTTAACAGTATAAGAGAATGGTAGCAGCTTAAACATTCTCTTTGAAAATCAAAAGGTGAATTTTTATTGGCTGTTGTAGGCTCCACCTACCTTCCAAAATCTTAATCTCAGTCACCCAGTGACCAACTGTGCAAAGTTTGAGATCCCTGCCATTAACGGTGTAAGAATGGCTGCAGTTTATATTTTCCCAGTAAAAGTTGTTTTGGCTCCACCCACTTTTTGTAACCTTGACACACAGTCACTCAATGACCAAGTTTGTGAGCTTTCAGGTTCCTGGCATCAAAAATGTGTGAATTTAATGGGTGCAGTTTATGCACCAAGAAAGTCTGATTGGCTGTTTGTGGCCCCGCCCCTTTAGTGAATTTGGACCCCAGTCACCCAATGACCAACTGTAGCAAGTTTGAAGCCTCTGCCATTAAAAGTGTAAGAATAGCAGCAGTTTAAATATTCCCCTTGAAAATCAATAGGTGAATTTTGATTGGCTGTTGTAGGCTCCACCCATTTTCTTGAATCTTAATCGCATATGTCCAGTGACCAAGTGTGCCAAGTTTGAGAACCCTGCGATTAACAGTGTCAGAATGGCTGCAGTTTACATTTTCTCATTTAAAATGAACGGCTGAAATTTGATTGGATGTTCTATGCTCCGCCCACTTTTCCTGGATTTGTAACCCCGGTCACCAAGTGACCAACTGTGCCATGTGTGGGGACTCTGGCTTGATTACTGTGAGAATGGCAGCCTTTTACATTTTTCCCATTGACTTGAATGGGTGAAATCTGATTTGCTGTTTGTAGCTCCGCCCACGTGTGCAGGGGGGGCGCAAGACCCCCAGAACATATCATCCCAGGTAGTAAGGGATCTGTATACCAAGTTTCGTTCAAATCGGTCAAGCCGTTTTTGCGTGATCGCGGCACATACACACATACACACACACACACACACACATACATCCGATTTTATATATATAGATATATATATATACGTTTTGTCAACCTGCTGCTATGGAATAGGATCTCTGGCTGCCATGTGAGCACTAACTATTCGTGTGATTGCAATATTAGAGATATATCATACACAACCATTAGGAAATGCAGCTCACTTTGAACAGAGAGGAACACAGAGGTGAATACAGGAGATAACAATGCCATAGAGATCCTCATCACATTTTACAGACAGTGACATTTGTGGTTGTTTTACTATACTGCCTTTCCTGGCTCCAGCGGGGGTGCTGTTGTGGCTCTCTGCACGGTCATAGGCGAAAATAACCGACCTCTGTCGGGTCCGCTCTACTGCACAGGAGCAGGGGACTTGCGCCTGCGCAGTAGAGCAGACCAACAGCGATCAGGTATTTCCGCCTATCTCCGATCGGAGAGCTGATACTGCGCCTGCGCTGGAGCTGGAGCCGGGAAGTTCGGGGAGCTTTATCTCCGCCGCCATGGGACCGTGGACGACGGGGGAAGCCTCAATAGGATCCGGAGGCTTTCCCCACCCGACTTGAGGTGAGTACCCCCTAGAGGAGGTTTTTTTTGTTACAGATTTTCTTTAATACCTTCCCTCCAAGTTCCACCTACAGTAGACACTGAGTCAGGACCATTTCTGGCCATTTTGGTGCTCCAGGCAAGACACCAACTGCCACACACCCCTTCCCTATGCGATCTGGGAGATAGGCAACTTATATAGAAAACTAAAATAATCATGAGCTTAATTAGCATGTTAATTGAACCTGGCACATCATGGTTAAGGTAATGAGAAGACTATTGTCATGTTTTTCCCAGGTATCCATGTTGATGTTGACAAATTATTGGTCTGGCCAGGTGTTGCAGGTGGGCCTTTTGCCTCCCCTTATTTAGTCAGATCCTTTCATGAAGTAATTAGCACACGCATGTAATAGTTCCACTAAAAATAGTGAATTTACCATAGTTCTTTGGTGCCCCCTCCAGCAGTCGCTACCCTAGCAACTGCCTAAGTTTCCTATGCCTGAAAATATGCATTCAATATACTAGAGAGTGTATTGACCGGGCCCTTATCAGTCCCATCTGTCCAAGTTCTACCTACAGCAATTATGCACACAATCTGAAAACAGAGGTCTTATACTGGTTGGGGTTCCACCTCTCGTCCCCAGAAAGCAACAGTATACCTTTCAAAGTGATAAAGGAAGACTGAGATACATTCTAACAAGCATCAACATAGTATTAGTATTATTTGGATATATATATAGCACTAGCATCTTCCCTGGAGGTTTACAATGGAGGGCAATAGGTTACCGATAAGCAGCAATTGAACAGCTCAGCAATGCATTGTACATGAAGGTGGAAAATATGAAACCACAGCAATAATAACTAGTGATGACAAGCACTCATTTTGCATAGTTGTAATTTTGCACCGTAATTTGCAATTACGATGCCAAATTTGAATCAAAATTTGGGGGAAATTCGTAACAAATTTTGAATGTAAATGTAATCCATCCATAATTTTGCGTAATTTTGTACCGTCTTTGGCACTTAATAGCAAAGCCCCCACACATGCTATCATAACCAAAACTGTTACGTATGTTAAAGGACACCCGAAGTGAAAATAAACGAATGAAATAAACGATTGTATCTATCTTCCTTCCTATTGCACGCAAAGTCCTGCGCACAAAACTTTGTACGTGCACAGCGCAGTGCGCGCAAAACGTCGCATTGCGGTGCGATGAAAACGGCACACCCGATACGCCAATAAGATCGCATGGGGTGCGACCTTAACGTCGCACCCCATGCGATCTTTTAAGTGTATCGGGTGTGTGAGCCGGACTTTGCGTGCGAGTGCTATTTATCACACCTAAACTAACTTTAGGCGTGATGCAGGGCTTTTCACAGGCATGCTAACACTTAGCACTGCTTTGTGAATCAAGTCCAAGGTGTCTCTGAGTGCAGTTTGTGGCTGGTAATATCCTTGCAGAAGGGCCGAGGGGAGCAGGCAGAATGGACCAGGGTCAGCACTGCTGGGGCCTGAGCAGAGGTCGGGGCCCTGGGGCATATGCCCCCCTTTGCCTCTATGGTAGCTCTGGCCCTGACAAGACAGAAGCTGTCACTTCCATGCCTAAAAAAACTTAACTCTTTCAGGCAGCAAAATAAAACAAGTAAAACAGCATGGCCATTAATATGTTTTACCCTCTACATACACATGTTTATTTCATCATGTCACATGTCACCTTGGGTACACTTTAAGGGGCAGCACAACAGGTAGTGGGAGTGGTGTGTACAAGGTGGCAGTGTGGTAGTGGTGGGTGGCTAGTTATGAGTGTTAGTTGAGATTACATGCTTGCCTGAAGAGGGGCATCTTCAGGTTCCACCTAAAGACAGCAAATGTTGATGAGTGATGCACAGATTGTGGAAGGGAGTTCTGGAAAAGTGGGGAATGTCACATTTTTTTCGATCAATGATAAATATAAATGGTCCACAAGCCTAGACTCACAAACAATAATTATAATGACATCAGGGGCGTAACTAGAGGGCAGCAGCCATTGGCGTAACTAGACTTAATAGGGTCCTCCATGCAAAAATGATAGCATGGGGCCCCTTGGTCCCCAAACCCCATGCAGGTCACGTGATCCGGAGCTGGCGAATGGCAGCAGAGAGTTTTCTGCTGTGAAGCAGCAACAAAAAAATGACACGGTTTTTATGAGCAAACAGGGAGGGTTTTTGGCCGATTGGCAGCACTTGCAGTTGGGGAGAGAGAAGAGGAAGGGCCCTGAAAGCCTCTGGGCAGCCCTGCGATAGCAGAGGTCACAGGGGTTATTGCTCCGCCCATGGCAGCAGCCCCTGGGATCACAGGGGGAGCCCAGAGCTGTGGGGGCCTGAATTACTAACCTTCCCTCCCTCCGATACAAAGGACTAACCTTCAGATTCGGTGTTTTTGTGGCTACTGGGAACTGGGAGGAAACCGGAGAACCTGGAGGAAACCCACACAAACACGGGGAGAATATACACTCCATGCAGCACTGTCCATGAAGGAGAACTATTTTCTTTACACTTTTCCAAAATGAAATGCTGTGTTATAAACATATTGATTGCTCATTTTCAGCACGATGACACGAATATCACCAAAAATTCTAATGCTAACTGGTGGAAAAATGAGGCACTCAGTATATTAGCAGTATGAGATAAGCGTCAGGCCTTGTATACCTGGAAAATGTGTTTTTGTTTTGTTTTGTACAATATCCCCAAACTATAACAGATGGGCAGGAGTGATGGAGGTAAAGCTACTAATGGTAAGCCAACAACAGGGCCGTTTCTTGGACAGGGCGGGCAGGTGCTCCAAAACTCATGAGCTATTTTATCCTAAGCCTGTGTACATTTGCAATAAAAATTAGACGAACATAATTTCCAGTTTGGGTGGATTCTTCTCCACTTCATAGCAGCTGAGCTTAGAGTTGAACTAATTAAAAAATTGCAAGAATAGTTAAAGCATGGGCGTCCGCAGAAAATTTTCCAGGGGGGGGGGCAAAAAGTGGGGAGCAAAAGGCGGGGCTGGGTTGGTGTTGTGCGCCAAAAAATGGAGTTACGTCATGGGTGTGGTCATGAACCAGAATGTGGGTGTGGTCGTGGGTGGAGACAAGTTACATGAACTAAGCAATGGTGGGACATTAGATTAGGACAGTGGTGGCGAACCTTTTGGAGGTGGAGTGTCCAAACTGCAAAGTCACTTTACTATCACAAAGTGCCAACAGCAATTTAAATACAAACGTTTTAACTCATACATGAACATTATGGAAAATTAAGTTGAAAATAAACTGTGAAGATAAACAATTTCATCCATCGTACTCCTGAAAAAATTATTCATTTTTTTTAGAACATCCCAGTTTCATTTTCTGTTTTAAAAAGCGGAAAAAGTAGGTCTCGCAGTTAGCAATCATGTGACCCCCAACAAGACAAATTCAGCAATCATGAGGCCCCCCCCCCCATCAAGACAAATTCAGCAATCATGAGGCCCCCAACATGACCAACTCAGCAATCAAGAGGCCCCCAACAAGACAAATTCAGCAATCATGAGGCCCCCAACAAGACAAATTCAGCAATCATGAGGCCCCCAACAAGACAAATTCAGCAATCTTGAGGCCCCCAACAAATCATGAGGCCCCCAACAAGACAAAGTCAGTAACCATGAGGCCCGCAACAAGACAAATTCAGCAGTCATGAGGCACATAAATAGACAGCTTTTCACATAAATAGGCAGAATGCCCCCTTAATATGTAGACACCTCTCACCTGGCAGCAGTTTCCCAAAATACACTCAATCTGACAGCAGTGGTTCCCAAAAAATAGGTAGCCCCAGGTCTATAGGTGTCCCCAGAATAGGTGGCCAGCGGTATAGATGTCCCCAGAACTGGTAGCCAGGGGTAGAGATGTCCCCAGAACAGGTAGCCAGGGGTAGAGATGTCCCAAGAACAGGTAGCCAGGGGTATATGTGCCCAGTATATGTAGGCCGGGGTATATGTGCCCAGTATATGTAGGCAGGGGTATATGTCCCCAGTATATGTAGGCAGGGGTATATGTCCCAGTATATGTAGGCAGGGGTATATGTCCCAGTATATGTAGCCAGGGGGATATGTCCCAGTATATGTAGCCAGGGGGATATGTCCCAGTATATGTAGGCAGGGGGTATATGTCCCAGTATATGTAGCCAGGGGGATATGTCCCAGTATATGTAGCCAGGGGGATATGTCCCAGTATATGTAGGCAGGGGTGCTCTGCTCTGGCGCTTTGAGTCCGCAAGGAGAAAAGCGCAATATAAATGTTATTTGTCTTGTCTTGTCTATATGTCCCAGTATATGTAGCCAGGGGGATATGTCCCAGTATATGTAGCCAGGGAGATATGTCCCAGTATATGTAGGCAGGGGGTATATGTCCCAGTATATGTAGGCAGGGGGTATATGTCCCAGTATATGTAGCCAGGGGGATATGTCCCAGTATATGTAGGCAGGGGTATATGTCCCCAGAAAAAGTAGCCAGGGGGATATGTCCCAGTATATGTAGGCAGGGGTATATGTCCCAGTATATGTAGGCAGGGGTATATGTCCCAGTATATGTAGGCAGGGGGTATATGTCCCAGTATATGTAGCCAGGGGGATATGTCCCAGTATATGTAGCCAGGGTGATATGTCCCAGTATATGTAGGCAGGGGTATATGTCCCAGTATATGTAGCCAGGGGGATATGTCCCAGTACATGTAGCCAGGGGGATATGTCCCAGTATATGTAGGCAGGGGGTATATGTCCCAGTATATGTAGCCAGGGGGATATGTCCCAGTATATTTAGCCAGGGGGATATGTCCCAGTATATGTAGGCAGGGGTATATGTCCCAGTATATGTAGCCAGGGGATATGTCCCAGTATATGTAGCCAGGGAGATATGTCCCAGTATATGTAGGCAGGGGGTATATGTCCCAGTATATGTAGGCAGGGGGTATATGTCCCAGTATATGTAGCCAGGGGGATATGTCCCAGTATATGTAGGCAGGGGTATATGTCCCCAGAAAAAGTAGCCAGGGGGATATGTCCCAGTATATGTAGGCAGGGGTATATGTCCCAGTATATGTAGGCAGGGGTATATGTCCCAGTATATGTAGGCAGGGGGTATATGTCCCAGTATATGTAGCCAGGGGGATATGTCCCAGTATATGTAGCCAGGGGGATATGTCCCAGTATATGTAGGCAGGGGTATATGTCCCAGTATATGTAGGCAGGGGGTATATGTCCCAGTATATGTAGCCAGGGGGATATGTCCCAGTATATGTAGCCAGGGGGATATGTCCCAGTATATGTAGGCAGGGGTATATGTCCCAGTATATGTAGGCAGGGGTATATGTCCCAGTATATGTAGCCAGGGGTATATGTCCCCAGAAAAAGTGGCCATGTGTGCCCCAGCAGGAGGGGAGCAGCGCAGAGAAGAGGGAGAGCTATGGGCACTCACCTTAGGGGGCTCTCCCTCCCTCTCTCGCTCTCCCCTCCGGAGTCCGGAATGAAGTGTGCAGCGGCTGGGCAGCGGGCGGAACTTACCTGCTCTCGTCGCACGCGCCGGATGGATTAGCCGCTACACTGGTCTGATCCAGACCAGAGTGCGGCACCAGAACTTCCGGCGCCGGAGTGAGACGAGGTAAGTTCCGCCCGCTGCCCAGCCGCTGCACACTTCATTTCGGAGGGGACAGCGAGGGAGAGAGAGCCCCCTAAGGTGAGGGAAGGGGGGGGGAGACGTCCGCCCTTCCCCACTGTGCCCATAGCTCTCTCTCTTCTCTGCGCTGCTCCCCTCCTTCTGGCTGCACGGGCACACGGCCGGGGGGGGGGAGGGGGGTACTAGCGGGCGGCCAGGCTCGGGCAGATGCCCAGTTTTGCCGTATGTGCGGTCGCCCATGAGTTAAAGCCAAACACTTCTAAAATGCACAGCTAACTTTCAATGTGCATGCAAAATAACACAATGATGATAAAGCAAAACAATTTTATCCAAAGGCAGTAACTCTTTCTGAAATAGATGCAGCTCTGCCCCCGTCTCTGTCTATCCCTGTACCTTCTAACAGCATGACATTGCAAGACAGAATGAGAAACCCCTCCCCTCCTCCCCTTCATAAAGGCCTTTGGAGTGGCCTCTTAGGAATGGTTTCTGGTGCAAGGGGTGCAATTATTAGCCAAGCAGAGGGAATTTCCCATGTTTCCCGCCCGATCTTGTCCCGTCTGACCGCACCCTAGGCTGTATTTCCTCGTTCTTAACTAAGCTGACCACATGTTGAAGTTCACTGCCCGGCTTTTGAGATCCTGAGAGAACAGGGCAGATTTGCTGCGAGACATTTATACATTTATGGCTTCAGCATATTCTGACTCAACTGAAAAAGGCAGGCAGCTACAGTACTCAGATGTCACTATTTGCATGTTCATTCTGGGTCTGAAGCTAAAGAATTATACACAGAAAATCTGCATGACAGCCAGGCAAGTGCATGGTTCATAAAGAATAAACCAAATACAGCAGCTTTCATATCCTTCTTATTTGGGAGTCAATATACCGTAGTCCATAAATAGCAAAATGCTGAAGTATTTTAAAGGAGTTATCAGGCTAAATGGTCAAAATGAGCTTTACTCACCTGGGGCTTTCTCCAACCCCTTGCATCCGACTGTCCCACGCCGACCGCTCCGCTCCCCGCCGCTGTCCCAGTCTCCATTCTCAGTATTCAGGCCAACCACGGGGTCGGCCTTACTGCGGCTGCGTGAAGTGCCACTGTCAATCAAGGCCATGTGGGCCACGGCGAACTGCACAGGCGCAGTACGTGGCCATGATTGACAGTGGCGCTTTGCGCAGCCGCAGTAAGGCCAAGCCCGCGGTCAGCCTGAATACCGAGAACGGAGACCGGGACAGCGGCGGTAGGGTTGAGCCGAAATTTTCGAAATTTCGCGTTACTATAATTACGCATGCGAAATTTGCTATTACGATGCGAAATTATGGTAGCGTAATTGCCATTAAAATCGTAATTGAAAAAACCGTAAGCGTAATTTTCAACGCGTAATTTCGCGTTTCGTTCATAACGTAATTTTGCGTTAAACCATAACGTAATTTTGCGTTAAACCATCCCGTAATTTCGCATTTCTTCGTAATTTCGCGAATTTCGTAATTAAGAATAGTAATAATTGTTGCATCATTGTCAATCTTAGATTTCAGCGGAAATCTAATCAAGGGTCTACTGAGCGATTGTCTAAGCTAGTGTCATACTGCTCGTTGCTAGGGCTGGTCGGAAATGCCCATTTCCAATTCTGCAAATGCTAGTTTTGATTTTCCCAATTTCAGGTTTTCCGATTTTCCAATTATCGGGGAGTATTTTATTGCCATTTTTTGCATAAGAGAATGTAAAAAAGGACAGAAAAAAACAAAACAAATGGAAATCGGAATTTTTGGGAACAATTCTGCATTCTCTGATTGGTCCAATGCTTCCCAGTTCTGTGATTGGGCTGAAATTCCCGAGGTTGTGGTAAGGTAAATTGGATTTGCAGGGAATTACAATTTCCTATTTTCGTATTCCGATCAGAAATGCAGAAATTTAAAGTCAGCTGAGTCCAAATGAGCATCCCTACTTGTTGCATCACAATATTATGCGTTCATCACAAACCTTTTTTTTACCACTTTCAACTCTTAAACGTTCCAAAATCAATCACCAATTATTAGTCATATATATGTTGGGGACAAGTGATTGAAACTGCCAGAAGTATCAACCCATGTATGAACCCCTTATGGACCATTTCAGAAGTAAATTTGTTTCATTAATTACCGATATGTGTGGGAAAAAATAAATGGTCACGTTAAACTTTAAACTATAACATTTCCATATCTCTCGTCCTAAATGTTAACTGACCCATATCCATTATGAAAATCATACTCAGGTAATCCATGTAATATTGAACCAGGTCATCTAGATCGCGCAGTGCCAGCTGACAGCACGGATATAGCAGTAATGTTATAGTTCGCGCCCCACACACAGGTAATTAGGAGATCCCGCAATCTACGGACCCTGAATTACTTCTCCCTCTGTGTTGCTATGACTTGGAGGTGAAATACTATTTAATGCCACCCGGCGAATCAGCGGCAGCAGAGTGAGCCGTCATTCGGCTCGCCCTTTGACCAGCTCACGGGGCAGCCAAACAATACGTACGCTGTAATATTGCTAATGTCATCTGGAAACTTTTTGGAATCAACAATAAGCAATAGTCTTTAGAAGCAGAAAAAAAAGTAACAAAAAATGTCCAAATTAAAAAAAATAAAAATTAATAATCAGTATAATTTCATGATAAATATTCAGTGGTATAATTTCATGACAATTTTAATTCAGCAGACACCCTCCCAAAAAAATATAAAAAGTGGATTCATTAAATTACAAATGCATCCGCACAAAAATCACAGAATGCGTGACATTCTCATGCTCACATTATATGTCACCTACACCGTACAGTTTAGCAAGGTTCAAGAAGTAATAGATGCTTAAGCCTCCCCTTCTGTAGAAACATTCTTGAGATATTTTCTCTCTCTTTACACCTGTTTGCTAGTAAGTCATGCACTACAGGATATACATGAGTGCAGCACAATATGCCAATACATGCATGGAACTACAATCACAATAAATAATAATCTGTATCAGAAAGAAAATGTTTTTGCTAAATACACATTTTTGTGTAAGCATTTTTTGTCACTTAAAATAACTCTTTTTGGACTATTTCATGCTAGCTTTGTTTACAGGCAGCGCTGTTTATGCTTTGCAGCATCCATCATTTTTTATTCTAATGATCTCTGGCAATTTCAGCTCTGAAAAGTTGGGATACCTCCTTTGTTCTTATTTTTTGGGTTTTATAACTTTGGCACCTATTCTCAGTTTATGCATTTTTTTAAATGTAAATGTGCAGTCCTTGCTAGTTGTTTCCTTACTAATGTGTCTACTGACAGCAGTCAGCAGTAAGATGCTCACTGACTCACCAACTTGACTGGAAGATGAGCATTAAGGTTGGGAGACCCACTCAGCCACCATCCTGCATCTCCGAGGTCTGTTCACCAGGTGAGGGTTGTCACAGCTAAGGGATGCTATAAAGGCATTTTTTGACATGTTATAGAGATATGACTTATGCCTGTGGGGTGGGTCAGGCCTAAGACACCCAAGTGCAGAAAATCCAGACAAGAAAAAATGAGATGTTTCTGCTGGAAACTAGATTATTCTACTTTTAGCAGGTAACAAAGTCACCCAAATCTCTTTCAAATGAAGGTTAAAGCATGTTTCCAGCCGATGGGGAGTTGTTGTTTTTTTCCTGTAGAATGTTGCAGTCTGACAGTTTTTATCTCTGTAATAAGAACACAATGAATACATGTCCTGAAGAGAAGTAAACAAGGAACAGGAGGAAATGAGTAATTAATGTAAAGTCTATCTCCATGATTCTTTTTCCATTGACAAAGTAGGGTTTTTGTTTTTGATTTTTGCATTTTGGTGCAATTTTTTGTGCAGCTTTTTTTTTCTCTTTCTTTTTTTTTTTGATAATGCAATTGTGTTTGCATTTAAAAAAAAAAATTAGGTGACACATTTGAACAAGAAAATTGAAAGAAAATCACAAAGCACCGCATTTGGTATTCGATTTTCTTTTGCTCCCATTGACTTTAATCTAAACACAAGCACAAGGAAAATGGATCAGGCAGAGGCCTATATGCAATTAACTTTTTCCCCTGAGTTATCTCCTAAAAGATCATTTTCATCTTCTCTTTAAAACAACTTTTCAGCATTTGACAATTGAAAAAGTACTCAAAGGTTGGTGAAGAGGTACTATCAAAATTATTTTGAGTATTTTCTTGCTTGCATTTTATGGTGAGGTGTGAAAATATCACCTAGGAGAAAACTCAGGAAAAAAAATGAATTGCATACAGGCCAGTGGCTCTTATTTGTTTCACTTTTGCTCCTAAGTTTTCTCCTACGTGATATTTCACATTTTGGCCCATATGCAATTCACTTTTTTTCCTGAGTTTTCTCCTAGGTGAAATTTTTAAACTTGTCAATAAAATGCCTTTTAAGCGGCAAGCAAAAAAAAATGCTCAAAATAATTTTGATAGAACTTTTTCATGCACTTTTTGGTTCTTTTTCAATTGGAAAATGAAAATGTATTTTAAAAAGAAGATGAAAAATTACCCCCTAGGAGTTAACTCATGAGAAAAAGTGAATTGCATAAGGGCACTTATCACTTAAGCTATCAACGAGTGATAATCAGTGGATGAAATCCGAATAGGTTTTATTTATAAGAGCACCTGTGCGGGTGGGTTTAAACTAACCCAGCAGGTGTCTTTTTTAACTGCTTGGATGTGGCGGCAGCCCCAGGACCGCCTAACGCCGATCGGCGTAAAGTCCTTGGGGCTCACAGTGCAGGAGATCGCACGCAGGCTGCGCGCGCATCTCCTGTTTGGGGGGCGGAGCTCCGCCCCTCTTTCAGTCTCGCCCACCCGCACAGGTGCTTTAATTACCTAGATGAAATCCAAATAAAACTTACAAAAAGCAAGAAAGATTTTGATGGTACTTTTTTCACCTACTTTTTGGTACTTTTTAAATTTTAGAGTACTGAAAACGTATTTAAAAACAAAGAAAGAAAGATGATCGACCCTAGAAGAAAATTTAGGAAAAAAAGTCAATTGAATAAGGGCCAATGTGTTTGCATTTTGGAAAAAAATTTGACTAGATCAGTGGAAACAAGGGTCCGGAATTTCAATGATAATCACATTGCTCTTGAGTTCTGGGGGATTCGCAAATTATCCGCAAAAACGCTGCACAGCGCTGTACAGAGGAAATTGAGCAAAATCAGTAAATTACAAGAATAAAAAATGATGGAAACAGGCTTTAAGGGATAAGTGAACTTGTAAAACAGGTAACATAAAAATATTTAGAGTTAACTCCTGAAAATAATTTGCATTTAGGCTGCTTACACACAGGGACGTTACAGGCGCACGTTAGTGCGCCTGTAACGCTCCCCCAAAGCACAGCAATGTAACACAAGTGGGCTGTTCACACAGCCCATGTTGCGTTACATGTAACGCTGCACGTTATCCGGAAAGTGCAGCATGCTACGGCGTTGGAGCGGCTATAGCCGCGTTAGACTGTTTGCACATGCTCAGTGGGGGGCAGAGAGGAGGCGGGGAGAGCCAGCTACAGTAGCCGTTCACATGGCTACTTAATATTCACTGCACTGGCGGCAGCTGATTGGCCGGCAGGACCACGTGATGCGGAGTGTCTCGCTCCGCATCACGTGGTCCCGCCGGCCAATCAGCGCCACTCTGGGAGACCTTATAGGGATAGAGCCACCTAACGCGGCTCACTCTACTGTCCTTTCTTGCAGCACCGTACGTTGTGTTAGGTGCACGTTATGCGACCTTAACGTGGCACCTAACGCAACGTCTTGGTGTGTAAGTAGCCTTAAGGTTACAAATTTTTCTCACAGAACACAATTCATTATATAAACAGAATTAATTTCCAGGAATTCCTAACACTTTTTTCTTCTTTTTTTTTTCAAATGGAAATTGCCTCTGTAAAGTTTAAATATTTTTTGGCTCCACAATTTCCTGGGGGTCCGTTATTAAAATTATGCACAGGTGGTCATCATAACTGACGTTGCATCATTTATGTTTCATTTAAAAAAGCATATTAGGAAAAGAAAGATAACCAAAAAAAATAAATAAAAATAAAATCAGATGTAGGTAAAAGCGGAGATGAAGCATTTTGAGTTGCACAGGAGCGCAGCTCTGAATACACTGTATTTTGCAGCAACCATACCTTTTTTTACTCTGATGATCTTTAGCAACCTCAGTAGAGTTTCTTGCAAATTTTCGACAAAGTCATTTTCACATCAAAAATGCTATTTTTGATTTTGAGAATATGGTTAAAAAAAAATCTTTTGGATGCGAAAATTTGTGGAAAGCACAAAAAAGCATTACTTTAGCATGAAAATTTATGAAAATTCGAATACGTGAAAAAAAAAATACGTGAAAAACACATAAAAGCTATTTATTGCGAAAATTTGTGAAAAAAAGTGAAATATCACAAACTTCTTACAAAATAATTTTCGATGGCATTTTTTATTCGAAAGTCAAATTTTACATTATTTTGGCAAACATTAATGCAAAAAGAATGTCGCCATTTTTGCTCACCTCAAGTCGTGAAAAGTATTGTGTGTCCCCCAGTTTTCTCTCTTCTTTATGTTTGGATTTATGCAGATTGTGGCACCTATTCTCTGTTTTAGATTTGTATGCATGTTAACGTGCAGTAGTTGTTTTTTATTTTCTTACTAACTTGCCTACTGACAGCCATATGATGCTCACTGACTTACCCAGTTGAAGATCAGCATTAATGTTGGAAGAATATGTCAGCCATCCTGCATCACTGAGGAGTATGACCTTGTTTGGATCAGTGTGAGCTAACTGATGCTGTAAAGGTATGCACTGAATGTACAAAGACACATCCTATGCCCATTGGCTGGGTCAGCCCATGACATCAGAGTTCAGAAAATTCAGACAAGAAAAATTAAGACATTTCTGCTGGAAACTAGTTTATTCTACTTTCAGCAGGTAACTAAGAAAGCCAAACATCTTTCGATTAAATGTTAAGCATATTTCTAGGAGATATCACTGTCAGCTAAAGACAAAATAGCCTGTGCTCACGCTATTCAGTTATATACTTGCCAACAAGTGCTGGACATGGTATATTGTGCAGATACTTAAGTATATTGCCAGGAAGGATATGTTGCCTAATCATGTTGTTTGAGGGAACTCGTTGCCTAATTATGGCGTTTGGTGCATATGCCTGCTTAACCCCCTTGCCGTTCCAATTATATCGACAAGGGGGCGGCGCAGCACTTTTTTTAAAAAATTTTTAATTCATGTAGCTAGCCTAGCGCTAGCTACATGATAGTCGCTGATAAGCGGCATCCCCCTAAGTACTTCAATCGCCGCCGGCGATCTTTGCAAGCAGGAAATCCCGTTCAGAACGGGATTTCCTGCTGGGCTTCCCCCGTTGCCATGGCGAAGGGGCTGGATGACATCACCGACGTCATGGACGTCGGGACGTCAGAGGGAATCCCGATCCACCCCTCAGCACTGCCTGGCACTGATTGGCCAGGCTGCGCAAGGGGTCTGGAGGGGCGGCGCGTCGGGCAGCGGTGAATCGGCGGCGAGCAGCGGTGATCGAGAAATGCACGCAGCTAGCAAAGTGCTAGCTGCGTGCAATAAAAAAAAATTGAAAATTGGCCCAGCGGGGCCTGAGAAATCCTCCTACGCAGGTTACTCCGAGCTGAGCTCGGGATAACCGGCAAGGAGATTAATGATGACCTAAGAGTCTATGGACTTGATTCACAAAGCTTACTTATTTTTTACCTCAACTGTAAGGGGTGATATTGTATGAGAAAAACACATAAGGATAGATAATTCATGATATTAACAGATAAGGGGCCTGATTCACAAAGCGGTGATAACCCAGTTATCACACCTAAAAGATTTTAGGTGTGATAAGCTTTGCACCGCTGAATTAGCACCGCTTTGTGCTGCTGATCGCGCGCAAAGTCCCACGCGCAAAGTTGTGAGTGTGCAATCGCGTAATTGCGCGTGCAACGTCCATAGGGCTTAATGGGCGCATCGCGCGCCAGTTTCTTCTTATCACGCTTAAACTGAGTTTAGGTGTGATAAAGGGCTTTTCACTGGCGTGCAAACAGTTTGCACTGCTTTGTGAATCAGGCCCCAGGAGAGATAAATCATGAGTTAAATTGAACCTGTAGTGACCAGTATATGGAGGCTGCCATATAAATTTCCTTTTAAGCAATCCCAGTTGCCTGGCAGCCCTGCTGATCTATTTGGCTTCAGTAGTTTCTGGATCACACCAGAAACAAGCATGAAGTTAATCTTGTCAATCAATTTACAGAAATGTCAGAAACATCTGATCTGCTGCATGGTTGTTCAGGGTCTATGATTAAAAGTGTTAGGCCCAGTGCACACCAAAACCGCTAGCAGATCCACAAAACGCTAGCGGTTTTTGGAGCTGATTTCAGAGCGATTCTAGGTATGTTTAGAGACGTTTTCTAAACACACCTAGCGGTTTTGGGTGCGTTTTTGGGTAGCAGATTTCAGATATTGTTACAGTAAAAGCTGTTACTGAACAGCTTCTGTAACAAAAACGCCTGGCAAACCGCTCTGAAGTCGCGTTTTTCAGAGCGGTTTGCGTTTTTCCTATACTTTACATTGAGGACGAAACGCTTCAGAAAACCGCAAACGTGCAGCAGGAGGCACGTTTGCGGCTTGGCAAAAACCTCAAACCGCCGGTGTGCACCATCCCATTGCAATACATTAGGCAAGCGTTTTTACAGGCGGATGCGGGCGGCGGATCGCTCCAAAAACCGCTCGGTGTGCACTAGGCCTTAGAGGCAGAGGATTAGTAGGACAGCCAGGCAACTGGTTTTGCTTAACAGGAAATACTAAATATGGCAGCCTCCATTTACCTTTTGCTTCAGGTTTCCTTTAAGTCAAATAAAGAAGAGATAAACCATGCGATAAGTAGACAAAGTAGAGGCTGAACAGTATTTTACTTGTATGAATGTAACCATTATCAGAGTTTGTTAGTGCTTTGTGTTAATAATTTTAGGCCCTTGATTTGGCCTGAGGAAGTGGGTAGGGACCCACGAAACGTGTTGCCAGGTCTATTAAAGTTCATTTTATATGGATTTGTCTCCATTGAGGTAAGCCACCTTAAATTTCATTTATTTTATTGTTTTAAATTAATCGTATCATTCTCTGGGTTACTTTTCATTCTGCTGTGCATGCGATAAGTAACCCCCCGTTCTCCTCGGTCCCCCTCCTTTGCCTGCTAAATGCCCCCCGCAGCCTCTTCTGGATTGGCTGGGTTGGGCAGTAGTGCTCAGGCACTGGTTCGGCTGTGGCCAGGATCGCTTTGTGCATAATGTCCTGGCTACGCCATGGGGCTTCCTCCAGCCCCTGGAAGCCTATGTGTCCCTTGCCACAACTCTGCTCCAAGCCTTTCTCCCAGGATCCCCTGCATAGTGGCCTTCTGCACAGTACTTCTGCACCTTCACAGAATGCTCCCAGTCACGATATCGAGAAAGGTGTGGCGATGTGCTCACACATACTCAAAGGCTGCCTAGCTGGTCAGTGGCTGCTATGGAGGCAACCCTGGGAGAACTGCTTGGAGCAGAGCTACAGCGAAGGACACATAGGGCTTGATTCACAAATCAGTGCTAACCTACTTAGCACGTCTAAAGTCTTTAGACGCGCTAACCAGGGTGCTAAGTAGATTAGCACCGGATTTCTCAATCAGATCGCGCGCTAACTTTGCGCGAGCAAAGTTTTACGCTCGCAAAGTTTTACGCGCGCTAAGTCCCATAGGCTTTAATGGGCACTTCGCGCGGAGCGCCCTGCGCTCTGTGCAGTACACGCGTTAAGTTTTATGCGCATAAAGTTTTGCGCGCGTAAAGTTTTATGTGCGAAAAGCTTGTTTAGACGTGCTAAGGGGGTTTTCACAGGCATGCTAACAGTTAGCACCGCTTTGTGAATCAAGCCCATAGGCTTCCAGGGGCTGGAGAAAGCCCCAGGTAAGTAGATCTGATTTTTTTTCACTTCCTTTGTGTTTTCTTTAATGTTTTCATCATTAACATGTTATCAGCAGTGTTTTCTCAGCCAAATAGAAGTGTTTTGCCTTCTATTTAAGTAAGCTATTCAATTATCTATTCTGGTGGTCGATCTATCCTTAGATTCACTTGTTAAAGTGAACCTTTGCCTCTCTCCTCTGATGTCTGTTACTTTCTTCAGCCTTATTACATGCGTAACGTTGATTGGCTGTTAAGTAATCAGATGTTTTATATTGATTTAATAGCAACCTGGCATTTGTTATGTGTTAATTATCTCTATAAGTATGGTACTGATTTTACACACACTCTGTGCAGACAGTTTGTTGTAGCAACAGAGAGAGAGACGCAGGGTTGCTACAAAGAGGGGGCGGAGCATACAGCCGAATCAGCCATGCTTGTCAAGCCCTGCCCACCTACCAGACTGTGCCAAGAGTAAATACGGGAGCGCATAAAAGGCCATTGGCTGGTCTCTATCCTGAAGCTCCCACGTGGCTATTTGAAGTAACAAGACTATTGTCCACCCTACCTATAATCGCCTTTTGCCAATAAAAAAGCAAGTTTATTTAGTGCTGACCCCTCCTCTCTTCTTCTTGTCTCCTTAGGTAAGTAACTTTTTTATTTTCAGATAGCTTAAGTTTGCCTTAAATCGAATCAAGGGGGAATCAAATACATTTTTGGGGCCATAAGCAATTCGAGGAGATAAGAAGCTTAAAACATGCGAGCTTCTTATCTCCTCACATCGCTCAGGATTTACCAGCAAATTCAATTGCCAGTTTCACCTGAGCGATGTCCTTGTGTAAAGGAGCATAACTCAGGCGAATACTAGGTTTTTGCTGAGCGATGCTCCTGTGTAGTGAGCGATGTGGAGCGAGGCATCAGTGCCGGGGAGCTGTCCTTCAGCACCACAGCACTGCAGCCTTGCTCCCCGGGAGATGAGCGCGCATCCGTCGCAAGAGCCAGCCTTTGCTCTTACCCGCTGTCCGTCGTCTCCTGCCGCTCATGTTGCCAGGTCTATTAAAGTTCATTTTATATGGATTTGTCTCCATTGAGGTAAGCCACCTTAAATTTCATTTATTTTATTGTTTTAAATTAATCGTATCATTCTCTGGGTTACTTTTCATCCTGCTGCGCATGCGATAAGTAACCCCCCGTTCTCCTCGGTCCCCCTCCTTTGCCTGCTAAATGCCCCCCGCAGCCTCTTCTGGATTGGCTGGGTTGGGCAGTAGTGCTCAGGCACTGGTTCGGCTGTGGCCAGGATCGCTTTGTGCATAATGTCCTGGCTACGCCATGGGGCTTCCTCCAGCCTCTGGAAGCCTATGTGTCCCTTGCCACAACTCTGCTCCAAGCCTTTCTCCCAGGATCCCCTGCATAGTGGCCTTCTGCACAGTACTTCTGCACCTTCACAGAATGCTCCCAGTCACGATATTGAGAAAGGTGCGGCGATGTGCTCACACATACTCAAAGGCTGCCTAGCTGGTCAGTGGCTGCTATGGAGGCAACCCTGGGAGAACTGCTTGGAGCAGAGCTACAGCGAAGGACACATAGGGCTTGATTCACAAATCAGTGCTAACCTACTTAGCACGTCTAAAGTCTTTAGACGCGCTAACCAGGGTGCTAAGTAGATTAGCACCGGATTTCTCAATCAGATCGCGCGCTAACTTTGCGCGAGCAAAGTTTTACGCTCGCAAAGTTTTACGCGCGCTAAGTCCCATAGGCTTTAATGGGCACTTCACGCGGAGCGCCCTGCGCTCTGTGCAGTACACGCGTAAAGTTTTATGCGCATAAAGTTTTGCGCACGTAAAGTTTTATGTGCGAAAAGCTTGTTTAGACGTGCTAAGGGGGTTTTCACAGGCATGCTAACAGTTAGCACCGCTTTGTGAATCAAGCCCATAGGCTTCCAGGGGCTGGAGAAAGCCCCAGGTAAGTAGATCTGATTTTTTTTCACTTCCTTTGTGTTTTCTTTAATGTTTTCATCATTAACATGTTATCAGCAGTGTTTTCTCAGCCAAATAGAAGTGTTTTGCCTTCTATTTAAGTAAGCTATTCAATTATCTATTCTGGTGGTCGATCTATCCTTAGATTTACTTGTTAAAGTGAACCTTTGCCTCTCTCCTCTGATGTCTGTTACTTTCTTCAGCCTTATTACATGCGTAACGTTGATTGGCTGTTAATTAATCAGATGTTTTATATTGATTTAATAGCAACCTGGCATTTGTTATGTGTTAATTATCTCTATAAGTATGGTACTGATTTTACACACACTCTGTGCAGACAGTTTGTTGTAGCAACAGAGAGAGAGACGCAGGGTTGCTACAAAGAGGGGGCGGAGCATACAGCCGAATCAGCCATGCTTGTCAAGCCCTGCCCACCTACCAGACTGTGCCAAGAGTAAATACGGGAGCGCAAAACGGCCATTGGCTGGTCTCTATCCTGAAGCTCCCACGTGGCTATTTGAAGTAACAAGACTATTGTCCACCCTACCTATAATCGCCTTTTGCCAATAAAAAAGCAAGTTTATTTAGTGCTGACCCCTCCTCTCTTCTTCTTGTCTCCTTAGGTAAGTAACTTTTTTATTTTCAGATAGCTTAAGTTTGCCTTAAATCGAATCAAGGGGGAATCAAATACATTTTTGGGGCCATAAGCAATTCGAGGAGATAAGAAGCTTAAAACATGCGAGCTTCTTATCTCCTCACATCGCTCAGGATTTACCAGCAAATTCAATTGCCAGTTTCACCTGAGCGATGTCCTTGTGTAAAGGAGCATAACTCAGGCGAATACTAGGTTTTTGCTGAGCGATGCTCCTGTGTAGTGAGCGATGTGGAGCGAGGCATCAGTGCCGGGGAGCTGTCCTTCAGCACCACAGCACTGCAGCCTTGCTCCCCGGGAGATGAGCGCGCATCCGTCGCAAGAGCCAGCCTTTGCTCTTACCCGCTGTCCGTCGTCTCCTGCCGCTCATGTTGCCAGGTCTATTAAAGTTCATTTTATATGGATTTGTCTCCATTGAGGTAAGCCACCCTAAATTTCATTTATTTTATTGTTTTAAATTAATCGTATCATTCTCTGGGTTACTTTTCATCCTGCTGCGCATGCGATAAGTAACCCCCCGTTCTCCTCGGTCCCCCTCCTTTGCCTGCTAAATGCCCCCCGCAGCCTCTTCTGGATTGGCTGGGTTGGGCAGTAGTGCTCAGGCACTGGTTCGGCTGTGGCCAGGATCGCTTTGTGCATAATGTCCTGGCTACGCCATGGGGCTTCCTCCAGCCTCTGGAAGCCTATGTGTCCCTTGCCACAACTCTGCTCCAAGCCTTTCTCCCAGGATCCCCGGCATAGTGGCCTTCTGCACATTACTTCTGCACCTTCACAGAATGCTCCCAGTCACGATATCGAGAAAGGTGCGGCGATGTGCTCACACATACTCAAAGGCTGCCTAGCTGGTCAGTGGCTGCTATGGAGGCAACCCTGGGAGAACTGCTTGGAGCAGAGCTACAGCGAAGGACACATAGGGCTTGATTCACAAATCAGTGCTAACCTACTTAGCACGTCTAAAGTCTTTAGACGCGCTAACCAGGGTGCTAAGTAGATTAGCACCGGATTTCTCAATCAGATCGCGCGCTAACTTTGCGCGAGCAAAGTTTTACGCTCGCAAAGTTTTACGCGCGCTAAGTCCCATAGGCTTTAATGGGCACTTCACGCGGAGCGCCCTGCGCTCTGTGCAGTACACGCGTAAAGTTTTATGCGCATAAAGTTTTGCGCACGTAAAGTTTTATGTGCGAAAAGCTTGTTTAGACGTGCTAAGGGGGTTTTCACAGGCATGCTAACAGTTAGCACCGCTTTGTGAATCAAGCCCATAGGCTTCCAGGGGCTGGAGAAAGCCCCAGGTAAGTAGATCTGATTTTTTTTCACTTCCTTTGTGTTTTCTTTAATGTTTTCATCATTAACATGTTATCAGCAGTGTTTTCTCAGCCAAATAGAAGTGTTTTGCCTTCTATTTAAGTAAGCTATTCAATTATCTATTCTGGTGGTCGATCTATCCTTAGATTTACTTGTTAAAGTGAACCTTTGCCTCTCTCCTCTGATGTCTGTTACTTTCTTCAGCCTTATTACATGCGTAACGTTGATTGGCTGTTAATTAATCAGATGTTTTATATTGATTTAATAGCAACCTGGCATTTGTTATGTGTTAATTATCTCTATAAGTATGGTACTGATTTTACACACACTCTGTGCAGACAGTTTGTTGTAGCAACAGAGAGAGAGACGCAGGGTTGCTACAAAGAGGGGGCGGAGCATACAGCCGAATCAGCCATGCTTGTCAAGCCCTGCCCACCTACCAGACTGTGCCAAGAGTAAATACGGGAGCGCAAAACGGCCATTGGCTGGTCTCTATCCTGAAGCTCCCACGTGGCTATTTGAAGTAACAAGACTATTGTCCACCCTACCTATAATCGCCTTTTGCCAATAAAAAAGCAAGTTTATTTAGTGCTGACCCCTCCTCTCTTCTTCTTGTCTCCTTAGGTAAGTAACTTTTTTATTTTCAGATAGCTTAAGTTTGCCTTAAATCGAATCAAGGGGGAATCAAATACATTTTTGGGGCCATAAGCAATTCGAGGAGATAAGAAGCTTAAAACATGCGAGCTTCTTATCTCCTCACATCGCTCAGGATTTACCAGCAAATTCAATTGCCAGTTTCACCTGAGCGATGTCCTTGTGTAAAGGAGCATAACTCAGGCGAATACTAGGTTTTTGCTGAGCGATGCTCCTGTGTAGTGAGCGATGTGGAGCGAGGCATCAGTGCCGGGGAGCTGTCCTTCAGCACCACAGCACTGCAGCCTTGCTCCCCGGGAGATGAGCGCGCATCCGTCGCAAGAGCCAGCCTTTGCTCTTACCCGCTGTCCGTCGTCTCCTGCCGCTCGTCGCTACCGCGGGACCTGCTGGGACCTTTGGCAAAAAACATCCCTCTTTCGTTTCCGTCTCGCCGCATGTCCCACCCCGCTCCTCCGCTCATTCTTCCTCTGTCTCTCTGTTAATTCTTGGAGCCCGGCAAAGCATCTTTGAGTCTCCCACCGGGGCTCTCCATTCATCCACTAGGTGGCCCAATGAGAATCATCCTGATTCTAATTGGACTAATGAGAATCAGGATGATTCTCATTGGGCCACCTAGTGGACGAATTGGGAGCTCCGGCGGGAGACTCAAAGATGCTTTGCCGGGCTCCGAGAATAAACAGAGAGACGGAGGAAGAATGAGCGGAGGAGCGGCGTGGGACATGCGGCGAGACGGGAATGAAGAAGGTATGTATTTTCGTTACATTTTAAGTAGGTAAGGTGTCAAAACTGACATCTGGGGTTTCCTTAGTAAAGGAGGCTCCCAGATGCCAAAAACAGCTTGCCGACACCGGCGATAGGTCTTT
Organism: Hyperolius riggenbachi; assembly: GCF_040937935.1. Classification (NCBI taxonomy): domain Eukaryota; kingdom Metazoa; phylum Chordata; class Amphibia; order Anura; family Hyperoliidae; genus Hyperolius; species Hyperolius riggenbachi. The sequence goes on along the minus strand of NC_090651.1, from coordinate 325,034,161 downwards.
TCGCCTGCTCAGAGCAGGTGAAAAATTAACATCTATGTTTGGCGGGAAGCATCGCCTCCCGGAGGTTGCAAAATGCATTTGCATAGGGGAAAAGTTGCTGGGCGATTATATCGCCGAAGCGAGTTCTTCTCCGCCCGGGGGGGGGGGGGGGGGGGGGGGGGCGGGGGGGGTTGTTAAATGCAATTGCATTAGGCGACCTTACTGACGCCTAATTTAAGAACTCGCCAGCACTTAGCGCTGACGAGTTTGGTAATTGCATCGAGCTGAAGATCAAAATTCTGTCAGTCAAACAAGATAGAAAATTTTATTACATTGCAAAGGAGTGGCTGTTGTTTCAACTGTAGATCGATTTACTGTTTCTAACAATGTGACTTTAACTTTTTCACATCAATCTTATTGCAACTATGAGTGATCAAAACACATATTACGTTTATAATTTGGATGAAATGTAATCACTATCAATGTGTGGGGCTTTGATCAATCTATTCTCTACGGATCAGAACTTTGGAGTATATGGCTAGCTTTACTTTTCAGGACAATAGGCTGAATCTGCCTAGCTGTGCAGGAAAATAGAAAGGGACTTCAGACAATTTCTTAATAGGACCAATACCATAAGTAACTATGTTTACTCTTTATGTCACATGTCGGTTCTGGTACCCTTTTAGGCTGACATATTGCGATGCAATTAAATCGTAATGGGATGTTCAAATCGGTGCATTCACAGTGTGGTGTGGTAGAATCCTATGGCATATTGCAAGGCATTCAGTGCGGTACTGGACAACATCCACGTTTACAGCTACAGCAGTGAAACATACTTTTAGTGTACTGTATGCTTCAACGTATGCATCATATCGCACAGATAACACGCGATTAGTGATGATTAATGATGACCATAACATGCTAGTTACGATGACATGAAATCTTGCATAAAATGTTGCAATTACGGCCACACGTAATTATGATTTGTAAATTCACTTGACTTCGCACAATCTCACTAATATTATAAATGGATGTTTGGATGTTTGGAAGTTTGCTACTCAATCACGCAAAAATGGCTGAACGGATTTGAGGGAAATTTGGCACACACATAGTACATTACCGGGAATAACATATAGGATACTTTTTATCCCCACAACCAAAAAGTGGGTGGAGACAAATACAAATTTCACTGGGAAAATGTAAACTGCAGCCATTCTTACGCTGTTAATGGCAGGGGTCTCAAACTTTGCACAGTTGGTCACTGGGTGACTGGGATTAATATTCAGAAAAGTAGGTGGAGCCTACAAAAGCCAATCAAAATTCACTTATTGCTTTTCAAGGGGAATATTTAATTGCTGCCATTCTTGCACGGTTAGAGGAACAAGCCTCAAACCTGGTACAGTTGGTCATTGGGTGACTGGGGTTCGAATTCAGAAATGGGGGTGGAATCACAGTCAATCAGATTTGTTTAATTTCAATGCAAATTATTGATGCCAAAGACTGCAAAGCTCACAAACTAGGTCCTTGAGTAAATGAGTCATTGTGTGTTAGGGCGATTTTCTGGCAATCGCATTTCAGTGCTATAGAAGCGCTAAATGCGATTGTGGAAAAACCGCTGCAGTGTCCAGTGATTTTTCCGCATTAAATCACAGAAAAATCACTCCCGCAAAATGCCGGCGATGTTTTGCTCTTTTAAGTGTGAATTGGTCCTTAGGGTTAGAAAACGTGGGCGGAGCCAACACCAGCCAAATACATACCCAGGCAATGCTGGGCCATCAGCTAGTATTGATTTTAAAAATGCAAAGGAAAAATGTTTTTTTTAACTCAATAAAAGTGGGAACAAGGGAAACCTTTTTTTTACAAAAAGACCGTATAGTTTTTGAGATCATCGATTTTAAAAGTTCAATGAAAATTTCGAAGGAAAAAAGTAATACATGTAAATGCGCTAAATACATTAACTGTCATTACCGCTTTTAAATGTATACTATTTTCCTTTGAACCTTTAAAATTGATTATCTCAAAAACTATAAGGTCTTTTTGGGAAAAAAAAGGTTTCCCTTGTACCCACTGTTCTACTTAATATATCCTGCAAATTTGGTGATTGTAACATGTAAGGGGGCTTTGCTATTAACCGCTAAAGTCGGCAGGATTTAATCACTAATACTTTTTCATTGAAAACTTTAAATTTGATTTTCTCAAACTATAAGGTCTTTTTGAAAAAAAAATTTTTAAGTTGCAGCCACTGATCACCTTTATAATCCATGCAATTTTGGGGACTGTAGCATGTATGGGGGCTAATCTGTGATCACGGCCGTAATTCCGGATATTAGAGGTAATCACGGAAAAAAAATCAAATTCGTAAGTCAGTGTCAAATCTGGAAAAAAAATCACGACTTCGGGCTCGTTTCCACCATAGCGAATCCGCATGCGGCGACGAGATGCGGATTCGCTTGTTACACTGAAGTGGCCAGGGCTGTTTCCACATGTGCGGCGTGCGGGAGCAATTTGGCGGCGGGCCAAATCTGCACGACGGGACCCACAGAATTCGCCTGCGTCGGGAATCCGTACGAATCGCCGCTAATGTATTTAATAGTAAAAACGCATGCGTTTGTTACATGCGTTTTTACCCGCGATTTCGCGTGCGATTTCGCACCCTTTTCAATGTTATTTTGCCCTGGCAGTGTCATGGTTAATTTCGCATGGCACCCTGCCATGCGAAATCGCACGCGAAATCGCGGGTAAAAACGCATGCGGAAACGCATCCGCATGCGTTTTTACAAGTGTCGGAATGCCGGCGAAATCGCGTCGCAACAGTGGAAACGGGCCCTTCGTCTGATTTTTTTTTAATCATGGCGGAATAAGTTGAATCCGTGATCGGGGGTATCCGAGCATCACTGCTTTGGAACACATAGTACTGGACTTTTATCTGCCTATAATAATCATATCTGAAGGCACCCTGAGCACTCTGACTGCTTAGAAGCACTCGGCAGAGTTTGTACATCGCAATAAAAGCAGACAGAGCCGGAATAGGCATTCTGCACATACACGGTGTACTATCACGCACAGGCTCATTATCTCGCAGCCTTCTTGCTTCACTCAGATATATATTTTGACAGTACAGGGAGGGACAGGCTGGAATTACCAGCTCTTCATCTCTCAATTACTATTCTAATGTCAGCCAGGAACTTCCCAGAGTTGTCTATCACTCATCCGGTTCTGACTAGATGCAGCGGACATCAAACCAGACTGATCCGCACCCTAATACTTAGCACAAAGTACATCCACTTCTAGGTCTCTAATTCTATGCCACTTATTTTTATATCCAAACGAAGCATGAATGATACCAGGTGCAGCTGCAGAAGGTGTGCCAGGGATGCAAACATTTTGGGGTTAAAGGAAACCTGGGATTACTTAAAGGACTTCCGAGGCCAACTCAAAAAAAAGTTAAATACTTGCATCACATTTGAAGGCACGGAGGACGCGGTCCGCGTCCTCCGTGGCGTTCCGCCGGGTCCCCGCCGCTCAATAACCCCCCGGGCCGGCTCCCGACCCTACGGTTACAAAAAACATACAAAACACATACAAATAGGAAGTACATTTCTCCCAGAGTAAAATGAGCCATAAATTACTTTTCTCCTATGCTGCTGTCACTTACAATTGGTAGTAGAAATCTGACATTACCAACGGTTTTGGGCTAGTCCATCTCTTCATGGTGGATTCTCAGCATGGCCTTTATTATTTATAAAGACAATTCCCTGAAAATGATTAATGCAAAGATGCTGGCCAGCCTCCCTGCTCACTGCACACTATTTTGGCAGTTGGACGGAGCACCTGCCATTCTTTTAAAAATAAAGAAAACCCTGTGAACTCCACTATGAGAAGATGGACTAGTCCAAAATCTGTCGGTAATGTCAGATTTCTACTACTTTCTGTAAGTGACAGCAACATGGGAGAAGAGTCATTTATGGCTCATTTTACTTTGGAAGAAATGTACTTCTTATTTGTATGTATTTTAAATTTCAAGATTTTTGCAATCGTTACTCTTTAAAAGAGACACTAAAGGGGAAAAAAATATGATATAATGATTTGTATGTGTAGTACAGCTAAGAAATAAAACATTAGGAGTAGAGACATAAGTCTAATATTATTTCCAGTACAAGGAGAGCCATTGAGCTCCATGACTTTCAAAGTCGCAGAGAGCTCTATCTTCTGAAGCTTGTTATCTCAACTGTCAGTCTGTAATGAATAGCGGAGATGTCGCCGCGCGGACAAGCGGCAGGGCGGCTGTCTCCGCGTTCAAGCCGGCGGCTGTTTCCACGCAGCAACATGTCTCTGGTTTGCCTGGTCCTTCTAGTGCACACAGATGGAGAGCTACGCACGCGCGCCAGGCGACAGGACCTTTATGCCAGCAGGACGGGAATCAGCTGATCAGGCCGATCAGCTGATCCCAGCTGGACTCCTGATTGGCTGAGTGGCTGGTGCGGCCCTGCAGAGCGCTGTAAGTATATATAGAACTTGCTTGTCAGTTGCTGGTTGTCTGCCGTTGCGAATACTCACGTGTGAGCACCCAGACCTCAGTCAGATCCTACAGTGTGTTAGAACTAGTTGGAACTGGGAATTCACACTTAGCCAGATTCCGCTTTAGGAGATTACTGTGTTATTACTGTGTTATACTTCAGACTAGTTCCCGGGTGTTGAGACCAAGGACCTCCCACCTAAGTCTAGGATATGACTGTGTTATACTTCAAACTAGTTCCCGGGTGTTGAGACCAAGGACATCACACCTAAGTCTAGGATATTACTGTGTTATACTTCAGACTAGTACCCGGGTGTTGAGACCAAGGACCTCACACCTAAGTCTAGGATATTACTGTGTTATACTTCAGACTAGTTCCCGGGTGTTGAGACCAAGGACCTCACATCTCAGACTAGGATTGTGCTATATTGATACCTGTTATGATCTCTAGCTTTGCTGACCTCTCTCCTGCTTTCTGATTCGGTACCTCGCATATCTGTCTACCCGTTGCCAACCTTGCCTGTACCCTGACACCGAATTAGCCTTCTGTCTCTGTACCTTATTTGCTGGTGTGTTGCCAACCTGACTTGTATGACCCTTCTGGCTGTCACCCGTCCCTTGGGTGAACAGTCACTCTGTCATCCTTGAGACACCAACTCTATAGGTGTCCATTAGCTGTAAGACTGCCTGCTCCTCAGGAAGTCCTTCTTACAGTGCAGTCAGGGGACTTTACCTATAGAAGTCCACTGGTTGTAATACAGTCTTATTCCCAGCCCATCAGGGAATCCTTGGCTGCAGTACAGTCTGATTCCCGATCCATCAGGGAACCCCTGGCTGCAGTACATTATCCATCTCCTCCTCTTAAGGAGGTTAGGGTCTACACAGTCAGAGGTCACCTGCGCCTCAGGTGTCCACTGGCTGCAGCGCAGTCCAATCCCCTGCTCTTCAGGGAATACTTGGCTGCAGTAGTGTCTATCTCCCGCTCCTCGGGAGATAACCTTTCTTACTGTTGCACCAAACACTCACATTACATTAGGTGTCTTGTGTCAAGCTATACTTGTATTATTGGTGATTCTGCAGATCACCATTTAATCAGGTATAACATCTGTATTATTGGTGATACTGCAGATCACCAATAATCAGATACACTCTGTGTGCTGACACCAATCGTTACACAGTCACTGTATTTTCTTTTTCTCTCCAGAGGGCAGGTCAATAGTTCACTGGCCTCCTCTGTAAAATCATTTAGAATGCTGAGTAGTGTGTAAACTGCAAATATTAGAGAGTGATGCAATTGCGAATATTTTCTTTGCTACTAATGTTCTAGTAATTATCCGTCCTACACAACCAATTCATTATATCATAATTTTTTTTTTTTTGCTTCAGTGTCTCTTTAAAGCGTTCAGTCTACTCAATGAGCATAACAAAATGATCTCCAGTCATGAGCTCATCAACATTCTTATCTGCGTTAATAATGAGAAGATCACTGAAATGATCTCAGCAGGTCCCTTTGTGACAGGGATAAAATGCAGTGGAAAATAGTTTTTTGGGGATTTCGTCAGGGCTGACTATAGCATGAGACGAGAGAGGGCTGGGCCCCCTCAAATGTTCTGCCCCCTAAATCGGGCAGAGCGGCAGGAAGAGGCAGCGGGGACAGCGGAACAGCGGACAGGGGACGTGCCCACCTTCCCCCACCAGACTGTGGGACCCCTGTGGTGAACTGGCCGCAGCGTCTAATAGACACCGCACCACTTTATCCCTGCAGCTCACCGCTCCAGCCTGCATAGTCTTCCGGCAGGCAGAGCAGGGCTACAGGAAGATGGCGCCTGAAGTCCTGTACTGGAGACTATTTGTGTCTTCAGTACAGGGCTTCAGGTGCTATATTCCCGTAGCCCTGCTCTCTGCCTGTCAGCGCTGTACTTTCGCAGGCTGGCTGCGCCGCTGCAGGTCTTCGGGGGAGAGGAGTCTTCTGCAGGAGGTGGGGTGAAACGCTGGCCATATTAAGATTATTTTCTGGTGAAATGCTGGCCACATTATGATTATTTTTTGGTGAAACGCTGGGCACATTATGATTATTTTATGGTGAGACGCTGCCCATATTACAATTATTTTCTAGTGAAAGATTGCCGCATTACGATTATTTTATGGTGAGTCATTGCTACGTTGCGATTATTTTCCGGTGAAAGATTGTCATATTACGATTATATTATGGTGAATCATTGCTGCGTTATGATTATTTTCTTGTGCAAGATTGCCACATTATGATTATTTTATGGTGAATCGTTGCTGCGTTACGATTATGTTACGGTGAAAGATTGCTGCATTACAATTATTTCTATGGTGAAGCACTGCTTGCATTCATGTGTCAGAGGTAATAGTTCTTGCATTGCATGTGTCGGAGGTAATAATTCTTGCATTTCATGCGTCAGAGATAACAGTTGTTGCATTTTATGTGTAGGAGGTAATGGTTCTTGCATTTCATGTGTTGGAAGTAATGGTTCTTGCATTGCCGCCTCACTGTTATGCATTACATTACAGTTAGCACCACCCATGACGTTATGACCACACCCATTTTTTCGCCGCAGCACGCTTCACGCACCGCACTAGCATTACTGAAAAAAATTGTGCTCGAACATGATGTCCCTTCACATTTCTGACTGCCCCCTCATATGTGCCTTTCTAGAACCGGCCCTGGATTACGTTCATTTTCATGGCAAAGAAGGACTTTGCATTTCATCTGATAACTTCCTAAAATTATGGAGTATATGCAAATTGCCTTCATTAAAACTGAAGCAGCAAACTATGAAAGTGTGTATTTGTGCCACTCTCAAAACTTTTGGCTATCGCTGCACTATATTTACAGTGGTTTGCAAAAGTATTCGGCCCCCTTGAAGTTTTCCACATTTTGTCACATCACTGCCATAAACATGAATCAATTTTATTGGATTTCCACGTGAAAGACCAATGGTGGTGTACATGTGAAAAGTGGAACGAAAATCATACATGATTCCAAACATTTTTTACAAATCAATAACTGCAAAGTGTGCTGTGCGTAATTATTCAGCCCAATACTTTGTAGAACCACCTTTTGCTGCAATTACAGCTGCACGTCTTTTAGGGTATGTCTCTATCAGCTTTGCATAACTAGAAACTGAAATCTTTGCCCATTCTTCTTTGCAAAACAGCTCCAGCTCAGTCAGATTAGATGGACAGCGTTTGTGAACAGCAGTTTTCAGATCTTGCCACAGATTCTCGATTGGATTTAGATCTGGACTTTGACTGGGCCATTCTAACACATATGTTTTGTTTTAAAGCATTCCATTGTTGCCCTGGCTTTATGTTTATGGTCATTGGCCTCAATTCACTAAGATCATGCTAGAGATAATAAGGCAAGAGAAAACTTACCTCCACACGTGAGAGAGTCATCTTACCTCTTCATTCCTTAAGTTACCTCTCCTGTAGTTAATTTACCTCCTCTGTAGTTAATTTACCTCCTCTGTAGTTAATTTACCTCCTCTGTACTTATTTTCACATGCAGCTAATTAACAGCTTGGCCTCAATTCCCTAAGCTTATCTCCTGTCTTTAATAACTCTTCTAGAGTTGTTACCATGGTGATAAGGCATGTAGTATTCAGGAAACATTTTACCTCAGGCAAACCTAATGTTAACTCTTCTGTCTTTAAGTTAACTCTTCAATCCTTAAAATAACTCTAGAGTTAAAGACAGGCTGTTTATTAACTGCATGTGAAAATAACTACAGAGGAGGTAAAATAACTACAGAGAAGGTAGAATAACTACAGAGGAGGTAAAATAACTACAGAGGAGGTAACTTAAGGAATGAAGAGATAAGATAACTCTCTCTTATGTGGAGGTAACTTTTCTCTTGCCTTATTATCTCCAGCATGATCTTAGTGAATTGAGGCCTATATAGTCTTTAACTCTGGAGTTATTTTAAGGATTGGAGAGTTAATTTAAAGACAGAAGAGTTAACTTTAGGCTTGCCTGAGGTAAAATGTTTCCTGAATACTACATGCCTTATCACCATGGTAACAACTCTAGAAGAGTTATTAAAGACAGGAGATAAGTTTAGTGAATTGAGGCCATTGTCCTGCTGGAAGGTGAACCTCCACCCCAGTCTTAAGTCTTTTGCAGACTCCAAGAGGTTTTCTTCCAAGATTGCCCTGTATTTGGATCCATCCATCTTCCCATCAACTCTGACCAGCTTACCTGTCCCGGCTGAAGAGAAGCACCCCTAGAGCATGATGCTGCCACCACCATATTTGACAGTGGGGATGGTGTGTTCAGAGTGATGTGCAGTGTTCGTTTTCCGCCACACATAGCGTTTTGCATTTTGGCCAGAAAGTTCCATTTTGGTCTCATCTGACCAGAGCACCTTCTTCCACATGTTTGCTGTGTCCCCCACATGGCTTGTGGCAAACTGCAAACGGGACTTCTTATGCTTTTATGTTAACAATGGCTTTCTTCTTGCCACTCTTACATAAAAGCCAACTTTGTACAGTACACGACTAATAGTTGTCCTATAGACAGATTCCCCCACCTGAGCTGTAGATCTCTGCAGCTCGTCCAGAGTCACTATGGGCCTCTTGACTGCATTTCTGATCAGCGCTCTCCTTGTTTGGCCTGTGAGTTTAGGTGGACGGCCTTGTCTTGGTAGGTTTACAGATGTGCCATACTCCTTCCATTTCTGAATTATCGCTTGAACAGTGCTCCATGGGATGTTCAAGGCTTTGGAAATCTTTTTGTAGCCTAAGCCTGCTTTAAATTTCTCAATAACTTTATCCCTGACCTGTCTGGTGTGTTCTTTGGACTACATGGTGTTGTTGCTCCCAAGATTCTCTTAGACAACCTCTGAGGCCGTCACAGACCAGCTGTATTTGTACTGACATTAGATTACACACAGGTGCACTCTATTTAGTCATTAGCACTCTCATCAGACAATGTCTATGGGCAACTGACTGCACTCAGACCAAAGGGGGCTGAATAATTATGCACACCCCACTTTGCAGTTATTGTGGCTGGATAGTGTAATGGTTAAGGGCTCTGCCTCTGATGTAGGAGTCCTGGGTTCAAATCCTGGCTCTTCCGACTCGGTAAGCCAGCACCTATTCAGTAAGGAGTTCATTGGGCAAGTCTCCCTAACACTGCTACTGCCTACTGAGTGCGCTCTAGTGGCTGCCTCGCAAGCGCTTTGAGTCCGACAGGAGAAAGGCGCTATACAAAAAAAGGAATTATTATTATTTGTAAAAAATATTTGGAATCGTGTATGATTTTTGATCCACTTCTCACATGTACACCACTTTGTATGTCTTTCACGTGGAACTCCAATAAAATTGATTCATGTTTGTGGCAGTAATGTGACAAAATGTGGAAAACTTCAAGGGGGCCGAATACTTTTGCAAACCACTGTACAGAGTTGTACTATGTATAATTAGCCCAGAGGGTGAACTGATCCAGGCAAGTCGCGCAGTAATTAACACACACTGGTAGGTATGTTTTCTGCTTGAATATGGACTTCCCAAAGGTATCGTCATGAAAACAGAAAACGACCCTTCAGGGTAAAAATACTGTTGGCAATTTTTCCTTCATTGTTGTCATAATAAACAAGTCTTACTACAGGTTGAAGGTTTACCTAGTCACATGTTTTGTTTGTCTTTTCTTTTATCAGACTTCCATCCAAGACAAGAGACAAATAACATTTATCTTCTTGCAAACTCAAAGCACCAGAGCTGTAGCCAGTGGGACACACTCTATAGGCAGTGGCAGTTGTTAGGGAGTCTTGCTCAAGGTCTCCTGTCTACTGAATAGGTGCTGGCTTAATGAACAGGAAGAGCTGAGATTCAAACCCAGGTCTCCTGTGTCAGAGGCACAGCCCTTAAAGAGAACCAGAGACGAAGCACCCTTATGTATTTTACCATATATATCAATGGGAACATGACAGTAAACACCTACCCTGCTCTTTGTTTCATTCTTCTCTGCTAAATCTGCTTGTTACCAGCTCTAATAAGAATCTCTGACTGAGCACAGCCACTCACCGATGCTCCGGTTCACTTCTGGAATTTCAGTCTTTAAAGTCTGAAAACCAATGTGCCTGCGTTGCCGTGTCCTTGCTCCTGCTGATTTAACCAGGAGTGTACTGCGCAGGCCCAGTATGGTCTGTGCCTGCGCAGTGCGCTGTTGGTGCCATCAGCGGGATGTCTGCGGGGGACCATTAGAAGCCCCGGATAAGTTCAACTCATTTTCCCCCGACCCCCCTACAGTATTCCTTTAAGCTTCGTCGACCCAGAGAGGATCGGGCTGCCTCTGTTGTAATGAATACAAGTTATGCTCGCCTTCTGCAGGCTCTGTGTGCTTTGTTTACTCCTCACTCTCTGCTCTCAGTTTCTGATGCAGTTTGTGAGGCAGAGGGGGAAAGAGCTGCCTGTCACATGCTAAGAAACTGTGAGAATCCCAGACTGGAGTGCAGATAATTTACTATGTAATAAAAACTTGTAGTATACTGTAACATTATATATACAGTGGTTTGCAAAAGTATTCAGCCCCCTTGAATTTTTCCACATTTTGTCACATTACTGCCACAAATATGAATCAATTTTATTGGAATTCCACGTGAAAGACCAACACAAAGTGGTGAACACGTGAGAAGTGGAACGAAAATCATACATGATTCCAAACATTAAAAAAAAAAATAACTGCAAAGTGCGGTGTGCGTAATTATTCAGCCCCCTTTGGTCTGAGTGCAGTCAGTTGCCCATAGACATTGTCTGATGAGTGCTAATGACTAAATAGAGTGCACCTGTGTGTAATCTAATGTCAGTACAAATACAGCTGCTCTGTGACGGCCTCAGAGGTTGTCTAAGAGAATATTGGGAGCAACAACACCTTGAAGTCCAAAGAACACACCACACAGGTCAGGGATAAAGTTATTGAGAAATTTAAAGCAGGTTTAGGCTACAAAAAGATTTCCAAAGCCTTGAACATCCCATGGAGCACTGTTTAAGCGATCATTCAGAAATGGAAGGAGTATGGCACAACTATAAACCTACCAAGACAAGGCCGTCCACCTAAACTCACAGGCTGAACAAGGAGAGCGCTGATCAGAAATGCAGTCAAGAGGCCCATGGTGACTCTGGACGAGCTGCAGAGATCTACAGCTCAGGTGGGGGAATCTGTCCATGGGACAACTATTAGTCGTGCACTACACAAAGCTGGCCTTTATGGAAGAGTGGCAAGAAGAAAGCCATTGTTAACAGAAAAGCATAAGAAGTCCTGTTTGCAATTTGCCACGAGCCATGTGGGGGACACAGCAAACATGCGGAAGAAGGTGCTCTGGTCAGATGAGACCAAAATGGAACTTTTTGGCCAAAATGCAAAACGCTATGTGTGGCAGAAAACTAACACTGCACATCACTCTGAACACACCATCCCCACTGTCAAATATGGTGGTGGCAGACTGGCAGCATCATGCTCTGGGGGTGCTTCTCTTCAGCAGGGACAGGGAAGCTGGTCAGAGTTGATGGGAAGATGGATGGAGCCAAATACAGGGCAATCTTGGAAGAAAACCTCTTGGAGTCTGCAAAAGACTTGAGACTGGGGCGAAGGTTCACCTTCCAGAAGGGCAACGACCCTAAACATAAAGCCAAGGCAACAATGGAATGGTTTAAAACAAAACATATCCATGTGTTAGAATGGCCCAGTCAAAGTCCAGATCTAAATCCAATCGAGAATCTGTGGCAAGATCTGAAACTGCTGTTCACAAACGCTGTCCATCTAATCTGACTGAGCTGGAGCTGTTTTGCAAACAAGAATGGCCAAGGATTTCAGTCTCTAGATGTGCAAAGCTGGTGGAGACATACCCTAAAAGACTGGCAGCTGTAATTGTAGCAAAAGGTGGTTCTACAAAGTATTGACTCAGGGGCCGAATAATTACGCACTCCCCACTTTGCAGTTATTTTTATTTTTTTAAATGTTTGGAATCATGTATGATTTTCATTCCACTTCTCATGTGTACACCACTTCGTATTGGTCTTTCACGTGGAATTCCAATAAAATTAATATGTTTGTGGCAGTAATATGACAAAATGTCGAAAACTTCAAGGGGGCCGAATACTTTTGCAAACCACTGTATACACACACACACGCAAGCACACACACACACACGCAAGCACACACACACACACGCAAGCACACACACACACACGCAAGCACACACACACACACAAACACATATTAGTGTAATGGCAAAGAGGGATCCAGGACTAGATTGGTATGTTTTTTTATTGTACAAATCGGACAGTACAGATTCTCTTTAATATGAATAAATGTGTAACAAAATCTAAAGGTGGCCACACACCATATAATTTTTTAATTTCTGTTCAATTTAAGAATTGCAATCAATTTTTCTGACTGATTGTAACATTTCAAAAATATGACCAATGTACCACACACCTATGTTCAAGTTTTCCCCAATTATGATAAAAAAGATTGGAAACTTTGACAAAATTGCTAGGGTGTGTATATTAATAAATTGATAATCTAACACACACACCATACAATCTTTAGAAAGATTGAAGAAAAAATATCTGGCATTCTGGATTGATAAAAATCGAAGAAAACGGGAAATCCGATCAGATTTTTCAGTCTAATGAAAAAAAAGCTTACGATTTTTTTCGGGAGATCCGATTAATTTTATCGAATTGCCATAAAATCAGATCATTTTATTGTATTGTGTGTGGCCACCTTAAGCCAAAAAAGGGTCAGAGAGCCTAAGGAGATCTAAAGGATTGGACCAATGCATGATAAATGTCTGCTGTGATTTATCAAAATGAACTTTGCTAGAGCACGAATAGATTACCATTCAACTAAACTCCAGTTGTATGGCTAATTTTAGTCTCCGTTTTTAGTGCAGAAGCAGTTATCAGTGGAAACATGGTGGACTGTGAAGGGTTAATTTTATTAGATGGTGTCTATGTACTACCTGGCCTGATAAATTGCAAAACAATAATGTACTCTATAGCCCAGAATAAGGAGACAGACCTGTACAGGTTGCACAGGAATCCACAGCAGGTGAATACCAGTTTTAACAGCAGGCCAGTGATGCTGGTCAGAGGTTGAGAGTAGAGACATCTCTACACTCAGTTCATCTTTGATATGCATCACTAGAACTTTTCCAGAGCTCCATTAGTGATATATTATAGTGCTGCATAATAGGATTACTATGGCATCGGGATCATTAGCCTATTCAGGGGCATAATAATAGCCACTGGCCCCCTGCAACCTCCATGATTGTGAGTGGGCGGGGCTGTGTGCCCCCCCCCTCCCCCCTCCGCACCTGCATGCAGAGTAGCGCAGGGAGTGGTGAAATATATACCTGCTCCAGCACTGAAGGTATCCTCCATGCTTGCATGAGTTATGGGCTACATGGTGGCCTAGTTGTGAGCACTCTCGCCTTGCAGCACTGGGTCCCTGGTTCAAATCCCAACCACAGCACTATCTGCATGGGGTTTTTATGTTCTCCTTGCATATATGCATGGGTTTCCTCCGAGAACTCCTGTTTCCTCACACATAAAAAAATACACTTAAAGAGAATCAGTGCTCTAAAATTCTTACAATAAAAAGCATACCATTCTATTCATTATGTTCTAATGGGCCCCTCTTTGCCGTTTCTGCCACTCCCTGCTGCAATCCTGGCTTGTAATTGCCAGTTTTAGGCAGTGTTTACAAACAAAAAACATGGCTGCTATCCAGCATGTGATAGGCTGAGAGAAGCTCAGTCTGTGACTCATACAGAGCCTGCAGGGGGCGTGGAGAGGGTGTGTATTCTACCTATCACAGTAGAGCAGCACATTCCTGCCTGAGCCGGCAAAGGAAAGAAGATTCAATTATATAACAGAGATAATACAGCCACTGTGCAACTAAAAAAGGCTGCAGTAAAACAGACCACATTAGAACAGGTATAGGAACTTATAGGATAGAAGAAATAAGGCTGAACATTTTGCTACAGTTTCTTTAAGTTAATTGTCTTCCCAATAAATTTGGCCCTAGACTACAATACATACCCTACACTTGTGTAGCAAATGGGGGGTGCAGAGGTTGCGACCGCATTGGGGCCCTTGGGCCAGAGGGGCCCCATAGGACAACCCCAGTATTAGCTCTCTATTGGTCCTGTGCTCATAATAATCACTTCTATAAATGCTTTGAATAATAGTAATCATTAACAAACTTCTCCCCATTCCCTTCTTGCACCTCTGACACCGCCATTGGCTGGTTTAGGACCACCGTATCAATTGTTATTTATAGAGTGCTTGGGGGGCCCCAATGTAAAACTTGCATTGTTGCCCACAGCTCCTTAGCTACGCCACTGACACTACACGATACATACATATGACTATGGTAGGGATAAGATTGTGAGCCCCTCTGAGGAATAGTTAAGGTAGAAGGCAATATAGTCTGTACAGCACTGCGGATGATGTCGGTGCTATATAAATAATAATAATGTGTCACAGCTGCACACTCTCTGCTGGCTCCTGATTACATGACGTATGATCACATGACATATGTGAGCCATGTGATCGGAGGATGGCAGCGCAGAGCAAGTGGCTGCTCGGAAACAGAGAGGTCACCTGCACCACAGGAAGCAGGTAAACATCTCACCATTTCCTGTGCTACTCCACAATGGGCTCTATTCACAAAACTTCTAATAAATTTCTTATTTATGACCTATTTGATAAAAATAACCTTTCAGCACATGACGTTCCTGATTATTATTATTCCGTAATTTCAACATCACTTTTCTTTCCTTAATTATATGATATTTTTGGCCTTTGGTTCGCGAGGGTTTGTAGGTCCATGGAGGTCTAAGGTGCCAGGGCATCTGTGCCTACAGGCTCCTGTGATGTAAATCCTGGCCTGAGTACTTGTACTTCTTGTATTTGGTTACCAATTGTCTTACAGGTTAGTATCAACCCTATAGTCTGGAAACACACAGCATCAACCCTATAATTTTGAAATTACACTCCTTCTTCCATGTTTGACAATTGATGTTACAGAATGAGGAACAATCTTTATGCCTACTCAATGGCATAGAAAAATCCTGTATGATGAGCCAAACATTTTGAATTTTGATTCAACAGTCCAGAACACCTTCTTCCAGTCTTCAGTAGTCTACTGGTGGTATTTACTGCCCAGGAAAGCCTCTATTTTCATATTCTGATGTCCAGGGGCAGACCTGCCATGATGCCACCTGAATCAGGCATCAAAATCAAGGGGGTGGGGGAAGAGACATTTGGACAAAAACTTTGGGCCACCTAGCACCTGCCTCCTCTTTTCTCTTCTGCCCACCTTCCTGGCCCACACACTACTCTTCTCATCCACACATCCCCATCCTCATTCAACTGGTGGCACCTGCTGCCGTTACCTATGTCATCATAAGCAGGTGAGGTGTTGGTATATGCCTCTTATCAAAACATGCTACAGTAAAATCCCATCACTGGTGAGAGATCACCATGGCCAGTCACAGGCAGAGGTGTATCTAGAGGGGTGCCGGCATGGTTCATGCCATGGGCGCCACAGCAGCATGGGTGCCAATTCTGCCCCTATGCTGTGCCAGATGCCTGCCCTGTGCTGCACTCCAACACCTGCCCCTGTGCTGCGCCCCAATGCCTGCCCCTGTGCTGCGCCCCAATGTGTGTCCCTGTGCTGCGCCCCAATGCCTGCTCCTGTGCTGCACCCCAATGTCTGCCCCTGTGCTGCGCCCCAATGCCTGCCCCTGTGCTGCACCCCCAATGCCTGCACCTGTGCTGCACCACCAATGCTTGCCCCTGTGCTGCGCCCCAATGCCTGCCCCTGTGCTGCATCCCAATGCCTGCCCCTGTGCTGCGTCCCAATGCCTGCCCCTGTGCTGCACCCCATTACCTGCCCCTGTCCTGCACCCCAACGCCTGCCCCTGTGCTGCACCCCAATGCCTGCCCCTGTGCTGCACCCCAATGCATGTGCTGCGCCCCCATGATTGTCCTTGTGCTGTGCCCCCATGCCTGCCCCTGTGCAACATCCCCATGCCTGCCCCCCATTCCTCCTGTTACTCAGACCTCAGATTAAATTAATTCTGTTATTTGGGGAACATGGCTTCTTATGTATGTAGGGCCCACTTAGCTTAGTGTTAGAAAAGAGGACAGAGAGGAAATAAGAAGAGATATTTTCAAAAAAGTAACTTCAGCAATATCCCGAGCCCAAAACACAGGCGACCATAACAAATGTACGTGAGAAAGGATGTTGTTCTTAGGAGGAGGGGCGAAATTTCAGAGTTTGCCATAGGCTCTATATTACCCAGATACGCCCCTGGTCAGAGGGGAATCTTTGGCATGCAATCAGGCCGGGGTGCTGGCACCAGACTGGCCAATCACAGCAGCCTGCTGCTCCTGTGCTAACTGGTGCTTATGGTCTTGCAAGCGGGACCTCAACACTATCATTGGGTCAATTGCTGCACTCGATCGGTAGCAGTGACAGATGATAGATTACATCTTCCAGTCTAAGTATCCCCAGTTTCTGAGTGCCTTTTTTAGATATTGAAAATTTAAATATTTTGTAAACTAGGTGCTCTGGTCTCTTTAAGGCAGGTGTCCCAACCTTTTCAAACCCGAAGACCGCTTTGACGCAAGACATTCTTCCCAAGGCCCGGCAGATCGAGATAACGGGACGCTAAAGGACATGAGGCCGTCGGGAAAACGTCTGCGCAGTCAATACGGAAGCTTACAAACACACAAGTGACCCCGAGGTCATTCCCCAGGGACTATTTGCTGTGAATAGTATAGTGCATTGCTAATAATCCATTGCTAGATCCAGCCAGCTACTGCTGAATACATGAATACATGTCTCGCTCACCAGTCTTCAAATGTCCTCCACTGTTGCCACTAGCCATGCTCCATCGTTCAGCTATGTCTACTAGTAGCCAGTAGCTACTGCCATGGAATTATGCAGAGATGCGGGGAGAGGCAGACACCCGCTTTGATACAGATCCGTCAGCACGTCACACTTCTAAGTACTAGTCACACTACTAAGTGGTGACTTCTTCACTCAACTCTCTAGGCGGGAGATGAGGCTGCAGGCGATGTAGCCACGTGCAGTGCCGGGCCGAGGCAGAGGTGAGAGAGGCTCCAGCCTCAGGGCGCAGTGTAGGAGGGGGTGCACAGCTCACTCAGCTATCATTCCCCTATTGTGTTTGAAGCAGAGAGAAATAAGAAAAGGTAATACATGGCAGTAACTGCAAGTCAGATAACTAGAGATTAAGGTGTTGGGGCAGTTGGGGGCCCTGGGGCGCCTGTTAGTCTAATAGCAATGAGTGTGTGACGGCTGGGGTGAGAGGGTGCTGGAGGACCTTGTCCCGGCTCTGGCCACTAGAGTGGGGCCGAACCTCCGATTTTCGGTTCGCGAACTGGGTTCGCGAACTTCCGCGGAAGGTTCGGTTCGCGTAAAAGTTCGCGAACCGCAATGGACTTCAATGGGGATGCGAACTTTGAAAAAAAAAAAATTATGCTGGCCACAAAAGTGATGGAAAAGATGTTTCAAGGGGTCTAACACCTGGACCCCCAGGTGGAGGAGTGGGATACATGCCAAAAGTCCCCGGGAAAAATCTGGATTTGACGCAAAGCAGCGTTTTAAGGGCAGAAATCACATTGAATGCTAAATGACAGGCCTAAAGTGCTTTAAAACATCTTTCATGTGTATACATCAATCAGGTAGTGTAATTAAGGTACTGCTTCACACTGACACACCAAACTCACCGTGTAACGCACCGCAAACAGCTGTTTGTGTAGTGACGGCCGTGCTGGACTGGTGCGCACCATGGCGAGAGTGCAGGTTTTGGTGGCTTTACAGCCCATATGGTCGCCTGGCTGATGTAGCTGAATGACAGAACAGGTATACAGTGGCGGGTTCACTGAACACAACAGGTATGCAGTGGCGTGTTCACTGAACAGGAATACAGTGGCGGGTTCACTGAACAGAACAGGTATGCAGTGGCGGGTTCACTGAACAGAACAGGTATGCAGTGGTGGGTTCACAGAACAGGTATGCAGTGGCAGGTTCACTGAACAGGTATACAGTGGCGGGTTCACTGAACAGAACAGGTATACAGTGGCGGGTTCACTGAACAGAACAGGTATGCAGTGGCGGGTTCACTGAACAGTACAGGTATGCAGTGGTGGGTTCACAGAACAGGTATGCAGTGGCGGGTTCACTGAACAGGTATGCAGTGGTGGGTTCACTGAACAGGTATGCAGTGGCGGGTTCACTGAACAGGTATGCCGTGGCAGGTTCACTGAACAGGTATGCAGTGGCAGGTTCACTGAACAGGTATGCAGTGGCAGGTTCACAGAACAGGTATGCAGTGGTGGGTTCACAGAACAGGTATGCAGTGGTGGGTTCACTGAACAGGTATGCAGTGGTGGGTTCACAGTACAGGTATGCAGTGGTGGGTTCACAGAACAGGTATGCAGCCAGGAACAAGCTAAGCCTAACTAATCTTTCCCTATGAGAGACAGTCTGCAGCAGCTCGCCCTACTCTCACTAACGCAGGCACACGAGTGAGCTTAATGGCCGCCGCTGCCTGCCTTTTATTAGGGGGGGGAGTGGCTCCAGGGGCTAGTGTTGACCCTCATGGTGCATTATGGGGTGAACCGAACTTCCGCAAAAGTTCGCCTGCGGGACGCGAACGCGAACCACTGAAGTTCGCATGGAACCGTTCGCAGGCGAACCGTTCGGCCCAACTCTACTGGCCATGTGCACGTATTGCCATGCACTAGTGGCTAATTAAAGGGGGAGGATAGATAGAGGGGGCGAGACTGGAGACTTCCTCATTGTGCAGCCGAAGGGAGATCTCATTGAAGGTGCGCACTGAGCACTCCAGAGAGGAGAGGCGGGGCAGAGCAGCGTGATGTAGCCGCGTGCACTTGACGCCGTGCACTTGCGGCTATTGAAGAATCCAAGATCAGAGGGGCGGGACCAAAGGTTTGAGAAAGTGACTGCAATGTGAGGAGAGAAAGGGGATGTAGCGGCGGCCCAGCTAAACACATCCCGTGGCCTGCTATTGGGCCGGGGGTTGGGGACCCTTGCTTTAATGTACCCACTAATTATGTATTAGGCGATGTTGGGGAGCTTTCATACTTCCTGATTAGTGTTTTTTGGTCGATTTTCTGTCCGATCGATTTTCCGCTCAATTTTCCACTTGATTCTCTTACCAATTTCCATTTACTTCTATGAGAAATCAAGCAGAAAAATGATATCGGACATAATGGATATGATCTATCGAACAATCTATCTGTCGAAAAACGCATTGTGTGTACCCAGCATAATGCTAGGTGCACACCATACAATTTTCTGGCAGATTTACCTGCCAGATCGATTATTTCCAACATGTCCAATCTGAATTTTGAGAAATTTTTTGATTTTCTGATTTTTTTATCTTTTTTATTTTTTTTATTTTTTTTTGATCGATTTTCATAGAACGGAATGAAAATCGATCAGAAAAATGATCAAAAAAACAATTTAAAAAACAGTCGGAAAATCAAAAAAATTGATCGAAATCCAGATCGGACATGTTGGAAATAATCGATCTGGCACGTAAATCTGCCAGAAAATTGTATGGTGTGTACCTAGCATAAGGCCGCCTCTGCCTGATGCTAGGTACACACGATGTGTTTTTTCAGCAAATAGATGGTTCAATAGATTTCCGTTATGTCCGATATTAATTCTGATAATTTTTCTGCTTGATTTCTCATAGAAGTGAATGGAAATTGATAAGTAAAAGATAAGAGAATCGAGCAGAAAATCGAGCGGAAAATGGATAGGACGGAAAATCGACTGAAAAAAAAACGCAACGTGTGTACCTAGCATCAGACCTCAGTCAGATGCTTGCCATTGGCACAGACAACACTCTCAATCTCAGCCCCCCCCCCCCTTTCATCATCGTCACTTGCCTCGGCAGTGTCTGCGGCTCTTCCAGTGGCGGGTCCCGGTCTTCCCGCCTTCGGCGGCAGTAGCTCCCCCCCTTCTCCTCATAGCTGCAGGCAGCCTCAGTCCAACACTTCTGGTGTGGTGCTGCCTGACCAGGCTGACCTGGCTCATGTCACAACTAGGGATGGCCCTGATTAGGAGAACTCATGGAGAAGCATGTGATCAGTTTGATCAGCTGATAGATTTGTAAGGTCCCGATTTGCTGTGATGACTTCCTGGTTTAACACATGATCAAAACCAGCAAATCAGAACCTTACAAATCTATCAGCTGATCAAACTGATCACATGCTTCTTAATGAGTTCTCCCAAGTAGGGCCATCCCTAGTCACAACATGTGAATGGCAGGCGGCATCACATCACACTTCTGGACGTTGTGTCATTTGACGTTTTACCTCCATTTCCACTTTATGCCCAGTGCTGCCCCCAGGTAAGCTACCACCTGAATGACGAACATCAGGCTGCTGCATAGAATGTCCGCCCTTCCCATACACACACTAGTTTCTTGCCCAGGGCAATCTGTATTAGCTGCCCGGGCCAAGTTCAAACCAGTGCATATACGTAGCTTTGTCTTTGCGCTCTCTTGTTTATCTGCTTGTTTATCTGCTTGACTTTTCTTGGTTTCTTGACTTTCCTGTCCCACTCCCATTATGCATCCTTCTAATTTCTTGTTTTACCCCACATATGAAATGTGCCAAACAAATAATTGTAAGCACAAAATACAATTCTGCTGACGAATAATGCAATTAGCTCTGATGTCTTTTTGAAAGAAGGATAACATACTAGATTCTTGAAGCCTGAAGAAAGAGAAGCACATTGTATAACATCACTTGTGTGCAGTGGAACGATCAGCTTGTGCAGAAGAAGAGAAGATATCCAGGTCTATCTAGAGTAAACCTGGTACAGCTAGATCACAGTGAAATTGAACTTGTTACCCAGAGGCGTAGCTGGGGACATCAGGGGGAGGAGCATAACTCTATATAATGGAGGTATGTGGACCCTACCAGTCTATGGCATCCTCCCAAATTCAGTGCTAGAAAAAGATTGTCCTACCTGTTCCTGCTGCTGTCTCATCATTCCAAGTGTGATTGCGTAACCCGTCAGCTGTGCTTCTGTGCTGACTGCAGACTCCAGACACTTCCCAGTCTGTCACTATGTCTTCCCAGGTGAGAGCATCTATTACACTTACTATACTGCTACACTCATGTATTATTATTTACTGAATCTATAGCAAATAAGCTGTTCACTGTTAAAATGTGATTAAATCAGTAGCAATAGATGCATTTTGTATTGTTTTTGTTTAAATAATTTTAGTTTGTATTTAGTTGTGTGTATGTTTTCTACAGAGTTAAATGCAAAACTGTGCAAAGTGGGGCAGGTAAATTTGGGATGGGTGCATCATGCAATGGCATAGTAAATTATGGCTATAGTGGCACTCAGATAGTAATTTGGGAGCCATCAAAAGACAGAGCCCAAATTTCTTTAAAAACATAGTCATTCGGCCGCCAGCAATAGCTGGCAGCCGAACTACATCTTTACCCCTGAGTCCATGGAGCCTGGAAGGGGAATAGTAATTAATTCCGCCGGGCTTTTTGCAGGAGCAGGGTGGGAATGGGTTGGGACATTTTTTGTCTTTTCCCTGCGGCTAAATTTCCTGTGCCGGTTTTGCATGTATACGGTAATTGTACTTCTGTGTACACGTAACTCAGTCATGCTCTGTCCACACATAACATAACGTGAAAGGCCGCATTTTATGTCATGTTTTATGTTAATGCTGTGTGAGTTTTGTGTGCGTTTTTACTGCGTTTTTGGTGCATTTGCATTTTTCATGCGTTTTGTGTGCTTTTTAATGCAACTCCGGTTCCCATATACAAAACGCATATGCGTTTTGTATGTGTTTTTCATGCATTTTTATATTTCCAATTATGCAAATCACTAGGAAGAGAACAGGAAGCGGAAATACAGCATAAAAAAATATTTGGGGGAAAAAAACACACATAAAAACGCATTGAAAATGCATGAAAAATGCATACCATTGCGTTCCCATTGACTTTCATTATGTGCGGTTTTTGATGGGTTTATTATTATTGATTTATAAAGCGCCAACATATTCCGTGGCGCTGTACAAAGTAATAAACAAACATGGGGTACATAATAATACAGACAATAGTGTACACCAATATACAAGATACATAATTAGTGACAAAATACAAAAATGATACAAAATACAGAATACAAAAAACAGAATTGGTAATGACCATAATAAAAGCAACATGATAAATAATAAAATGTATAATAATTTTCAAGATACAAAAGGGGGAGAGAGCTCTGCCCTTGCGATCTTACAATCTAAAGGGAATGGGGGAAACATGAGCAAGGTTTATGAAAATTATGCAACAAAACCTGCGTTTTTAAAACGCAGGTTTAAAAAAACACATATGCATTTTTATGTTTTTGTTTTTCACCTGCGGCCCATAGACTTCCATTAGCGGCAAAAACACAGCGGTTTCCGCAACGCTAGCATTTCTGCTATGTTCTGCTATGTGTGCTAGAAATGATCATACAGCTGCTATGGGACCCGACAATAAGACGGCTCCAGGTTTCCCACTGGCATTTTTATGTTTGTGTTCTTGTGCTCTGTGATAGGGATGAGCAAAAATGCCAATAATCTTTTTCGCATTAATTTTCGCAAAAATAATGTTAAATTTGGATATATTATTCGAAAATACCACCAAAAATACGTTTTGTAATTTTTCACACTCTGTGCCGTAAAATATTGATTTTTCATGTTTTTGCTGTAAAATTTTGTGCTGTAAAAATATTATTTTTTCTGTGTTTTTGCACTTTTTTCATGAATTATCGCAGTAAAATATACGTTTTTCAAATTTTAGCAAAAAATGTGAAAACGCAAACATACAAGCTATTAGTGTAAAAAATTTCTTGGAATTGAAAAAAGCATTTTCAATGTAAAAATGACTTTGGCGAAAAATTCATAAGCAACATTGCTCTGTGACTGCTAGAGACAGCGCAGGTTCTCTCATGAAGCAAGGTGTAACATTTGCATCAGGCGCAGAGATTACAGGGGCAGCATGTTTGTACTGTGTTTACACAAACAGAATGCAGTCAGAGTAGGAGGAGAAGTGAGAGGAGAGCGAGGTGAAGAGGTCATCATTGGGGAAGAGCAGCTTGTTGTGCTGTGTGAGGAGTCTGACAGTGAATGAGGAGGGGGGAGGCAGGAGAGCAGCAGTGTTTCATTTGACTTGCTCAGCAGAATGGAGGATGTGACACTGCTGTCCTGACTGAGGAGAAATGGAGTGACTGAGGGTGAGCAGTTCGTGTGTCACAGACTCACAGCCAGCCAGTGTGCTATTGTGTTGAGCTGCAGTATGTCATGTGAGAACATTAGGTGAAGCAGAATAAATTGTTGGGTGCTGTGTGATCATTAAAAACCGGGGGGGGGGGGGGGGGATCCTAACAAGTTTGCCTCAGGCAGCAAACACTCTAGAAAAGGCCCTGGCTAGAGATATTAGATCAGTTGGGTGATAGAGCTCAGGGAGGGATGTGCAGGATGACAGCTAAGGGAATTTTAGCAACTCACATTAGTGCTGTTTAGATACCCCTTTTCAAAATCCGGATCTGGTTCGAATCCGGATATACAGATATCTGATCCAGGTCGGATATCCGATTGCAAAATTTTCCAATCCGGATCGGATATCCGACCTCAGTATCCGGGCAGATTCGGATATCCGGATAGGAAAACCGGAAGTGGCCTTTAAATTGCTTTAAAAACAGTTTTTAGGGTAAATGAGGCATGTAGCATCATTATTTTTTAAAGGGAAACACTAATTGATGATGTGGGGACTTAAAATCTCACCCCCCCCCCAAAAAAAATGGCTGTCAATTAACATCAGGCCTAGGTTCCAGACAGCGGTTGTGCAGCCCACATTGTGTCCAAAGTCCAACCGCACAACTGGGACATGACAGTTTTCAGCCAAGACACCTCCCAAAAAAATTACGCAACGCCACGTGCCCCGTGACACGTGCCAACTGCCACGTGACACGTGCCAACTGCCGCGTGACACGTGCCAATTGCCGCGTGACACGTGCCAAGTGCCACGTGACACGTGTCAAGTGCCACGTGCCGAGTGACAGTCAGACAGCAGAGGAGAAAACACTAGTTCACACTAACTGTCACACTGGCACTGCTCACAGCAAAGCAGTTCTGTAGAAAGCTAACACAGCAGTACTACTACTCTAACATCTACTAGCACTGACTGCAGTACTACAGTACTAACTACACAATAACACAGTAATCCTATCCCCTAATCCCTAACCTAACTAACCTATACTGTAGCAAGCTAAGTCTAATAGCTGGCCAGCAGAGGCGGGACAAGGTCCTCCAGCACCCAAGGCTAAGACACCAAAGTGCGCCCCTCCATCCCTGCCACCCCAGCCATCACACACTGATTGCTATTAGACTAAGAGGTGCCACAGGGCCCACAACCTCCCCAACACCTTAATATCTAGTTATCTGGCTTGCAGTCACTGCCATGTATCCCCTTTTCTTATTTCTTTCTGCTTTAAACACAATTAGGAATGACAGCTGAATGAATTGTGCGCCCCCTCCTACACTGCGCCCTGAGGCTGGAGCCTCTCCAGCCTATGCCTCGGCCCGGCCCTGCTGGCCAGCAGGCAGCAGCTGGCCTGGTCTGTGCACAGCACACACACAGACACATGTCTGCCTGCAGCAAACACTCTGACTGTCACACAATGACATCAAGCTAATTAATGATTTAACAATAGTGTAGTGATAGTGAAGGGGTTAATCACTGAACAGCTTTTGGATTATCACTGTGTACAGCCCTTGCTAAGCCAGCAGCACTGGAGCACACACTCTGACTGTCACACAATGACAGTCACACAATGACATCAAGCTAATTAACGATTTAACAATAGTGTAGTGATAGTGAAAGGGGTTAATCACTGTACAGCTTTAGGTTTATAACTGTGTACAGCCCTTGCTAGGCCAACAGCACTGGAGCATATCTCTCAGTGAGCATTCAGCAAGCTAGGACGATATATCTCATCATGGCAGCCCTCATTATACAGGGGGGCTGGCCAGTGTTCCTTTCTGTGATTGGGTGCCAGGGTTTAGGCTGGGAGCCCACTGATTGGCTCAATGAGGTCAGGTGGGGCTGGCCAGGGTTCCCCTCTGTGGTTGGTTGCTAGGGCTTCTGCTGGGAGCCCTCTGATTGGCTCCAGGACGTCATCTCCTTAGTTACAGTATTTCAGATCCGTATATCCACAATATCCGCGGATATCCACGTTATGCACCCAAATATCCGCAGATAGCTATCCGGATTTGAAAAAAAATCCAGAATCCGAATCGGATAGCTTAAAAATGGTTGGATATCCGGGTTACCCAGATATCCAGAATCCTGATGAGCAGCACTGACTCACATCAGTGTGTAGCAAGCAAGGACATTACACAGTGCATAGACAGCTCTGTCTTGTGGGCACACTTTTTTTTCTTATTTGATGAGGTTATTTCTGAGAAAACTGTAGCAGAAAATTAGGAGTTTCTGGCTCATCAGTGATGAGCTTGAATTTCACATAGCAGTAATTTTGCAGCGAAATTTGCAATTACAATGCAAAATCATAATTAGAAAGTTCAAACTATCGCAAAGTTAATTTGGCACATAATCCTTTTTAGAACACATCATCTCACATTGACTCATCATTTCGTGAAATGTTCATCACTGTGAGAATTTTTTATTGTGCTGTGTGACTTTTGGGGCATTAGATTAAATTAATTTTCACACGCATGCCCGTAGATTTTCGTACACTTACTTATCATCTATGCAAAAATATGATCAAAATACATTAGTGAATTTTGTGAACGTTATTTTGTGTTACTTGTGAAAATTATGCAAAATCATGATTAGGTGTGAAATCGTAAGAAGATTTTACCAAAAAGTGAAATTAGCCATTACAGTCAGCATAGCTGACATCACTGTGATTGAAGGCTAGAGAGGGCTATTTTACATGGTAGCTCACTTTATCAAAGTATTAAATTGTTTTCCAGTACAGGAAGAGTTAAAAAAACCTTCATTTTTGCAAAATAACTTATCCGAGCTATACCCACTGGGTCCAATAAAGTCCTGTTTCCTGAAGCACTCAAACAGCCAAGAAACAGTGAGAGACATCTTGAAAGAAGGTTTTACTGCAGGAAAGTTCAAAGGTTCATTATTTCTGATTTGTTTTATAGCTTAAAAGACAGGGGCCCTATCTCCACTAAAGAACCGTCATTTTTTCATAAGGATTATAGACAAGTGTACTTTGCAAGCGCTCAGGTTAAGAAAAGGGGAATAGCCATAGCTTTTAGAAACTCCATACATTTTACCCTTTCTAAAGCAATTGCTGATCCCGAAGGCAGATACCTCCTACTGACCGGTAAGATCCAAGATGAACCAATTTCCCTCATGTCATATTACGCCCCCAATGACAAACAGGCCCCCTTCATCTCCCACCTCCTAGAGGTTCTCTACGCCCACAGCGTAGGTACTATTATTGTAGCAGGCGATACCAACCACTGTCTCAACCTATTCTGGGACAGACAGCCACCACTCCCTCCATCACAGAATTCCTCACATAAACAAACTGAGATCATCAAATCCGCATTCCTTTCCCGTGGCTTGATTGATATCTGGAGAGAGCTTAACCCCCTAAAAAAGGGCTATACCTTTTACTCCAACCCTCACGGGTCCTCCTCTAGAATAGACCATTGCTGGGTACCATCCACTACCTTACCCATGATTAAATCAGCCACAATCCACCCCACCCCCTGGTCAGATCACGACATGAACATAATAACATTCTCTTCTTTAGTTCAGCGCCCCTCAGCGTTCCGCTGGGTCCTCAACCAGTATTTATTAACTGATGAGAATACAATACGTCACATCAAGTCTAAATTGGTGGAATACTTTGATTTGAATAAAGCCGACGAGGAACTCTCTGATCTCACTGTCTGGGAAGCACACAAAGTGGTAATACGGGGGATAATGATCCAACTGGCATCTAAACATAAAAAAGAGAAACAACGCACACTTCGTGACTTGGAACTTGATTATCAATCAAAGTATGACTTATTCCACAATAGCCCCTCTCCCTCGAACAAACCAGATTTATTGGCCGCTGAGACTGCCCTCAACTTAAGCTTAACTGATGTAGCGGAAAAACACCTAGCTTCTACTAAGTTTCAATTCTATTTGAAAGCCAATAAACCAGACACTCTCCTAGCTAACCGATTGCGCCACTCGGACCCCTCATATAAACCTATAACTCTACAAACAGGGCAAAACTTAACCACTTCTAATCCACAAAAAATAGTTGAGATCTTCCGGCAGAATCTTGAGAAATTATATAACTCCCCTGACTCGGCCTCCCCGGAGCAACTAGATAGTTACCTATCATCGATATCCCTTCCTAATCTTCCAGCTGGCTTTAAAGAGTCAATTGATAAAGAGATAACGTTAGAAGAAGTCCTCCTGGCAATTAAGCAGCTTAAATTAAATAAACAACCGGGCCCAGATGGCTTTAAAGCCATCTACTATAAAAAATTCAGTGAGGTATTAGCCCCCAAATTAACTAAGGCATTTAATAGCATCCTGAAAGGAGCTACCTTTCACACGGATTCCACCTCAGCAACGATCAGTATGCTTCCCAAGCCCAATTCCAACCATTCACTCTGGTCCAATTACCGCCCCATATCACTTCTTAACATCGATGTCAAACTACTAGCAAAAATCTTAGCGTCCCGCCTAAATGTCGAAATCGCCTCAATCATCCATAATGATCAGGTAGGCTTTATGCCAAACAGACATGCAGGCGATAGCGTCAGACGCTTGCTACACCTTATCCACCAAGCCCACTCCTGTAAAATTCCAGCAATGTTACTCTCCTTAGATATCACTAAAGCATTTGATTCTATCTCATGGCAGTTCCTGTTTGCTGCATTGCAGAAATGGGGCTTTGGCGACCATTTCCTCACATGGATCAAAGCCCTATATTCTACCCCATTGGCCTTCATAAAATACAATGGTTTTAAATCCTCCTCATTCAAAATTACGAGAGGTACTCGACAAGGTTGCCCCCTTTCCCCACTCCTATTTGCGCTAGCAATTGAGATCCTGGCCATCCAAATTAGAAACTCCCCAGATATCCAAGGCATTCAATTAGGGGACAAAATTCACAAACTCAGTCTTTTTGCTGATGACCTTATACTCTGTATATCTCGCCCCACAGGTACAATCTTAGCGTTAACCTCCTTGGCGGTAACCCCGTGTGTGACACGGGGTAAGCTGCCGGAGGGTGCCGCTCAGGCCCTGCTGGGCCGATTTTCATAATTTTTGCTTTGCTGGACGCAGCTAGCACTTTGCTAGCTGCGCCAGCACTCTGATCGCCGCCGGCCCCTGCCCGATCGCCGCTATCTGCTGCGGCGCGGGCCCCCCCCCCCCCTCCAGACCCCAGCGCTGCCTGGCCAATCAGTGCCAGGCAGCGCCGAGGGGTGGCCCGGGACTCCCAATGACGTCCCGACGTCAGTGACGTCGGTGACGTCATCCCGCCCCGTCGCCATGGCGACGGGGGAAGCCCTCCAGGAAATCCCGTTCTATGAACGGGATTTCCTGATCGGAGATCGCCGAAGGCGATCGAAGCGGGCGGGGGGATGCCGCTCAGCAGCGGCTATCATGTAGCGAGCCCTCGGCTCGCTACATGATAAAAAAAAAAAATTTTTTTAAAAAAACTGCTGCGCTCCCTCCTGGCGGTATTTTTCATACTGCCAAGGAGGTTAAATAAACTACTGGATAAGTTTGGCAACTTCTCAGGACTTAAGGTGAATCCGAATAAATTTAGAGCATTAAACATTTCCCTGCCGCATAACCTCATGATAGCTCTGCAAGATACCTTTGAATTTATACTAGATCAGAACAAACTCCCATACCTGGGTATCTATCTTACTAACTCCCACGACACACTATTTTCCCATAACTACCCAGCCTTAGCAAAGGAACTGCTCTCACAACTTGAATGCTGGAAAAAATACTCAATCTCATGGTTGGGCAGGATTGCGGCAGTCAAGATGTCCTTTCTTCCAAAACTTTTATATGCTTTTAGATTACTTCCCATTCCAATGCCCTCCTCCCTCTTAGCCAATATACAAAGGAAAATGAATGAATTTATTTGGGGCTCCAGAAACCCTAGATTCCGCAATTTATATCTTTACCGATTGCGACATGACGGAGGTCTTGGAGCCCCAAATTTAAAACTTTATTATGCAGCAGCACAAATAGCTCCCCTAGCCTTGTGGCACCAACTCCAATAAACCCACCTGGGTTGATATAGAGGAGTCACTAGTCAAGCCAATCAGCCTATCAAATCTCCTATGGCTTTCTCCTTCTTTAAGGAAACATATCAACAATCCTATAATTAAAACATCCCTCGCAACCTGGGACAATTACAAATACTCAGGGACCCTTATATCCCCTCATAAGCCTCTGTTATCTTTCCTAGGAAACCCCTCCTTCCCAGCGGCCTTAGATTCCCCAGCTAGCTTCCACTGGTGGTCTCGAGCAAACCTCACTACAATCTTTGATCTCTCATCAGGCTCTGGAATGAAATCATTGGCTTTCCTACGTGAACATAAACATCTTCCTAGGTCCGAATTATTTCGTTATTTACAGATTTCACATTTTGTTCAGGCCCACCTGGTATACACCGACTCGCCACTAACTAGAACTTTATTTGAACACATATGCTATTCTGACCCCCTTTCCTCTGGTATCATTTCTCATTTGTATAAAACACTTATCCACGAATTTTCACGTTATAGGCCAGGGTATATAACAGCATGGGAAAGGGATCTTGGAATTACACTGGACTCTGATGACTTATCTGATATATGGGCCAATGTCCCTAAAATTTCGGTCAATGCCAACCTAATTGAAGTTAACTACAAACTCCTCTTCAGGTGGTACTACGTCCCTGCTCGCATAGCAAAATTTAGCCGAACCATCTCCCCATATTGTTTTAGGGGATGCAACATCCTTGGAACACACGACCACATTTGGTGGAAATGTCCGAAAGTCCGCCGTCTTTGGTTGAGAGTTTGTACATGGGCATCCTCTTTACTAACCAAGCCAGTTCCTAGAGACCCGAAACACGTCTTGTTAGGACTTCCCTACCCTGATTTAACTAAAGCACAGAACTCACTTCTCTCCCACATCTTCACAGCCACAAAATTAACTATAGCAGCAGCCTGGCGCTCACGCACCTTATCTTTTGAGTTGGTCAGAAACAGGTTGACTCACGTATTATTCTTTGAAAAGTTGCGAGCTAGGATGCTAGATAAAATTAACAAATTTAACAAAATTTGGCTACCCTTCATGCAATATCTTCTAGGCCCGGAATGTAGTGCTAGAGTGAATAGCCTATAATTTGAATTGCGTCCTTAGCATCACAATACTCTTATTAACAAATGTGTGGTCATGGGGTCTCCCTGTTCCAAAACTTGGTCACTACCTCTTTCTTTTCTTCCTTTCTTCCTAAGCTTAGTTAAGCTTTTCTCTTTCCATCCTCTTCGCACCCTTCTTTAATTGTACCTGATCTGAAGGTGATACTCCTACTGCAGGATTTTCCCTCATTCGCAATGTAATGACCTAAAGCCTTCACCTGCCCTCACTGGAGGGTAGGCGTCAATGTAGCTACCCCCCCCCCCTTACTTAGAAGGGATGCATTCCTGTCCAGCCCAAAATGGGTTATTTGATTGGACAGGTACGCCATCCCAAATCAATGGCACCCTTATGTTATATACCCGTCAAACCCCCCTTTTTGACATATAGCAAAATAAGTGACACGCAATCTAAGCATATAGTATTGAATAACTACACTAAACAATATTAGAGTTTAGCTCTGCTCTATGGAAAATGTCATTGGCACTCTTATTGCTGTACTAATCTCAATGTATCCTGCATATGGACAATTTATCCTTTTACCCTCGTTTTAATGTTATGTTGACATTATATGTGTTTTTTTTTGCAAACTCAATAAAAATTTTATTGAAAAAAAAAAAAAAAAAAAGACAGGGGCCCATCTGCAATTTATTTTTTCACCTGAGTTTCTCCTGGGAGATAATTTTGCATCTTTGAGTTTAAGTAACTTTCCAGCCCTTTGCAACTAAAAAAGTACCAAAAAGTAGGTGAAAAAGTACTATCAAAATTATTTTGAGTATTTTCTTGCTTTCAGGTGGCTTAAAAGGCATTTTATTGACAAGTTTGAAAATTTCATTAAATGAACGCACTTTTGACACATTTGGCCGCAGCGAGACGGCCAGAACATACATTAATCTTTACTGCAATCATTTCATTTCTAACATTGGCCGCACCGCCGCGGCTAGTTCGCACATTGACCGGCCAGAACCCGAAGTGGCCGGCCAGAACGCAAAGTGGCCAAACTTCGGGTTCTGGCCGTAACATATAGAAAAAAAGCTATACACATGAAAATAAATGTATGAGACTTTTTTCATTGCTAGTAATGTTCAATTCATTATCCGTACTATTTATACAATTCATTACATCATAAGTGTTTTTGGGTTTTTTTGCTTTAACACCAAAATTATGCGTTTCAGTTTTGCTTTAGGCATCTCTTTCGTTTTCATGGGGTTGATTTACAAAACTTTGCTCTTGCATAATCTCACTTTATTTTTTTACCTCTACTATAAGGAGGGCTAATTCATGAGATAGAACAGAGGGCTTATTCATGAGATAGAACAGAGGGCTTATTCATGAGATAGAACAGAGGGCTAAGTCATGATATAGAACGAATAAGAAAAGATTTAATCAGTTAAGTTGGATAAAGAGAGTATGGGTTAAGACGGATAAGGAGAGAGAAACCTGAAGCGAAAAAAAAAAACCTCTGATATAATGAATTTATGTGAAGTATGGATAATGAATAGAACATTAGTAGCAAAGATAAGAGTCTCCATTTTTTATTT
Organism: Hyperolius riggenbachi; assembly: GCF_040937935.1. NCBI lineage: Eukaryota > Metazoa > Chordata > Amphibia > Anura > Hyperoliidae > Hyperolius > Hyperolius riggenbachi. The sequence continues at coordinate 325,001,594 of NC_090651.1, read as the reverse complement.
TCAGTTATATAGCTTTTTTTTTTTTTTTTTTTTTATAACATTGCATAATTCTGCCGTATTTGCAGTTTAGAAACCACACTCTGGCCCATATGCATTTAACTTTTTCACCTGAGTTTTCTCCTTAGAGATACATTTTCATCCTCTGTTTAAAATAACTTTTCAGCACTCTGCAACTGGAAAAGTACCAAAAAATAGATGAAGAAGTACTGTCAAATTTATTTTGATTATTTTCTTGCTTGCTGCTGGTTTAAAGGGCATTTTATTGATGATTTTGAAAATACCACCTAGGAGAAAACTAAGGTAAAAAGTGAATTGCATATGGGCCACGGGCCTCTGTCTTTTAAGCTATAAAACAGTGCAGAAATAATGACCCTTTGAACTTACCTGCAGTAAAACCTTATCTCAAGCTGTCTCTCACTGCTTCTTGGCTGTTTAAATGCTTCATGAAACAGGACTGTACTTGACCCAGTGGGTCAAATAGCTAAAAGAAACTCTTTTGCATGGATAACAACTGAAGGTTTTTTTTTCTTGTACTGGAAAACAATATGAGACTCTTTTCTTTGCTACTAATGTTCTATTTCTTAGCTGTACTACAAAATATTATTCATTATCTCATAAGTTTATTTTTGCTTTAGGATTGCTTTCATTAAAAAAGAACACAGTAGGATTTAGTATTTTGGTTGTGTTGTTCCTATTCTATAATTTTTGATTCACATCTACACTTTTATTATTCATTTATTTATTTATTTTATGTAACCCGAGTTATTTTGTGGTTGGGGTTTCACATGAACAATTTAATTTTCATTGAGTCACAAAGGCTATATTTGGATATTATCCCTTTTTGGCACAGGTTGTTGGGTGTGTACATTTTGTAATCACTTATACAGATTTAAATCTATATATTTTTAGCCATAATTATTGTATGGCATGCTTCACATTACTAAATGGTTTTGATACAATAGAAGTGTAATTAGGGTATATTTGAATTGCATGAACCTGGTTTCATATATTTTTTTCCCATTAGTAAATTTTTATTCACACTTTGTATTCACATTGGCTCATGAATGATGCTATATAGGAAACATCCAAACAAATGATCATTGAAGGTAATATAGCCAATTACCTGTTTCCAGAGAGCAGTTCTTAGACTACTGAGAGATTTCTATGTACAAGTGAAACTCGAAAAATTAGAATATAGTGCATCAGGTCATTTATTCCAGGAATTGAACTAAAGGTGGCCACTTACTGTCCAATGTCTAGCGAAAAATCATATGAGCGATCAAAAATTCTGATCCGATTGGTTGGAAATAATCTCCATTGTTGGTCACAATCGATTACAAACGATTATAAAAATAGTCTTCCGATTGGATTTTCTTGTTGGTTGTGATAGATAGGAAGCAAAGATTGGTTCGTTGATGGTGTAGTGAACGATTTTTCTTCCGATCAAAATTATCTTATCGCTTGAACGATTTTTCGTTAGAAATTGGATCGTTAGTGGCCACCTTAAGGGTGAAACTAATATATGAAATAGAAACCCTTTGCAGGTGTTTTGGATGAACTAGCTGATTAGAGTCTGACACTTTGAGCCTAGAATATTCTCATGCTCTGAGATTTTGATTTTGGGGTTCTCATAAACTGTAACCATAATCATCAAAATTATAACAAATAAAGGCTTGAAATACCTCCCTCCGCATGTAATGAGTCTATTTCATGTATTAGTTTCACCTTTAAGTTGAATTACTGAAATAAATGGACTTTTGCACGACATTCTAATTTTTCAAGTTTGACATGTAATAGATTGATTGGTTGATTGATTGATTGATTGATTGATGCCCATTAACAGTAGAATTGTTTCATCAGATGCAATCTTTCATCGCAATTTTTTAACAGGTAAATTTTTATTGTATTTTTAACTTTTCATACAAATACAACATGAAAACATGTCAACAATGCATCGCAATTTTTACAACGGAATTGTACAGAAAACTGTGTGGCAAAAAAATCAATGTCAAACAATTCTATGCTTGATCGGAACAGAGAATGTAATTGATCCGATTGTTGGATTTTATGATAGAATCAGAAGAGAGTAAATCCCCTCTTCGATCCATTTATGAGAACAATTGATTATTACCTTACAATTACTTTCAAATGTACAAATTGAGTCAAAAGATGGCATCTAATGAAAAAATTGTACCGACCGTTAAAGAGGAACTCCAGTGAAAATAATGTAATAAAAAAAGTGCTTCATTTTTACAATAATTATGTATAAATTATTTAGTCAGTGTTTGCCCATTGTAAAATCTTTCCTCTCCTTGATTTACATTCTGACATTTATCACATGGTGACATTTTTACTGCTGGCAGATGCTGTCACTGGAAGGAGCTGCTGCTTGCATTTTTGGCAGTTGGAAACCGCTGTAAACAGTAAAACAGCTGTTATCCCCGACAATGCAACGAGGTTCACAGACAGGAAACGGTCAGGACCATGGTCCTGACATCACAATGTAGGAGGGGTTTCACCACAATATTAGCCATGCATACTCCCCTGATGATCTATGTGAGAAAAGGTAAAGATTTTTCATATTCAATGCCAACCTGCTGCAGCTAAAGCAAATAAAATTGTGGGATGCATTAAAAAAGAAATGAAAACTATGCTAGCATAATATTGCTCCATTTAACTCTCTAGTAAGGCTGCTTCAGGAATAAGGAATTCAGTTTGGGGCACCACATTACAAGAGAAGGATATTGCAGTGTTAGGGCAGGTGCAGAGGCGAGCAACTAAAATGAATGGAAGGTCTCACTTATCAAAAATGGTGAGATAAAAATGGGCTTAGTCTGGAGAAAAGACACCTTATGCTGGGCATACACGCTAAGTTTGTTCCTTATCAATCGAGCCGCTGATGGCTCGATTGATAATTTCCGACAGGTCCGATGACCCACCGGATCGACTCCCCGCTCGATCCCCGCGGGCGGACAATAGCGGTGGATCGAGCGGAAGATAAGGAGCGCCCGCAAGAACGAGCAGGGAACGATCGAGGCGCCAGCGGGGATGCGCCGGGATCTAGCCAGCAGCTCAATCCGGCGCATAAACTTACCGTGTATGCCCAGCATTAGTGGAGATCTAATTAACATATATAAATATATACGGGCAATATAAAAGCATGTTTCTCTTATGTCCAGGGCCGGATTTGTACTCTTTACCGCCCTAGGCCACTGTCACCAGCCGCCCCCCTTTAGTATAGGTAGTGAGATGACCCCTTCCCTTTCCCTCTAGTATAGATAGCCTGATGACCCCCCCCCCACCCCCCATGGGTAGCCAGATGACTCCTCCCCTTTTCCCTCCAGTATAGGTAGCCAGATGACCCCTTCCCTCTAGTATATGAAGCCAGATGACTCCTCCCCCTGTTCCCTCCAGTATAGGTAGCCAGATAACAATAACAATAATATTTATATAGCGCTTTTCTCCCTGGGGACTCAAAGCGCTGTGACCTTGCATTATGCAGTCTCAAAGGCTAGGGAAAAGAGGTGAGTTTTTAGCCTTTTTTTAAAGCTGTCCAGAGAAGGAGCCTCTCATACTGGTTGTGGAAGTGAGTTCCATAGAGTAGGGGCTGCATAGGAAAAGGCCCGAGCACCAAATGTGCATGTGTTAAGTGTATCCTGGGAACAACCAACTTCATCTTGTTGACAGAGCGGAGGGTGCGTGGAGGGGCATAAAGTTCCAACAGATCCGCTATGTATTTGGGTCCCATCCCATGTGGTTTAGGGCCTTGAATGTCAGCAGACAGATCTTAAAATTGATTCTCCATTTTACTGGCAACCAGTGAAGAGTTTGCAGTACTAGGGTGATGTGTGAGCTGCAGGGGGCATTGGCTAGGAGTCTGGCTGCAGCATTCTGTACTAGCTGTAAGTAGTGTTGGGCGAACAGTGTTCGCCACTGTTCGGGTTCTGCAGAACATCACCCTGTTCGGGTGATGTTCGAGTTCGGCCGAACACCTCATGGTGTTCGGCCAAACCGTTCGGCCATATGGCCGAACTAAGAGCGCATGGCCGAACGTTCCCCGAACGTTCGGCTAGCGCTGTGATTGGCCGAACGGGTCACGTGGTTCGGACCCGAACGCGCTCTGATTGCCCGAACGGGTCACGTGGTTCGGGTCAATAAATACCCGAACCACGTCATTTCTCCGCCATTTGTCTGTGGGTTTAGCTCTGGGTAGGCAGGCAGGGTAGTTCTCTCTCCAGCCAGGCTAGCCAGGGTCCCCCCAGTCATTGTGTCGCTGCTGGGAACAGTAGTACACCGCTCACCCACACTATATAGCATTGTGTTTACTGCACTCTGTGTCTGCTGGGAATAGTGGTACACCGCTCACCCGCCACTGTATAGCATTGTGCTCTGTGTCGCTGCTGGGAATAGTGGTACACCGCTCACCCACACTACATAGCATTGTGTCTACTGCCACTCTGTGTTTCTGCTGGGAACAGTAGTACACCGCTCACCCTGTATAGCATTGTGCTCTGTGTTGCTGCTGGGAATAGTAGTACACCGCTCACCCACACTATATAGCATTGTGTTTACTGCCACTCTGTGTGTCTGCTGGGAACAGTAGTACACCGCTCAACCACCACTGTATACCATTGTGCTCTGTGTCGCTGCTGGGAATAGTGGTACACCGCTCACCCACCACTGTATAGCATTGTGCTCTGTGTCGCTGCTGGGAACAGTAGTACACCGCTCACCCAGCACTATATAGCATTGTGTTTACTGCCACTCTGTGTGTCTGCTGGGAACAGTAGTACACCGCTCAACCACCACTGTATACCATTGTGCTCTGTGTCGCTGCTGGGAATAGTGGTACACCGCTCACCCACCACTGTATAGCATTGTGCTCTGTGTCGCTGCTGGGAACAGTAGTACACCGCTCACCCAGCACTATATAGCATTGTGTTTACTGCCACTCTGTGTGTCTGCTGGGAACAGTAGTACACCGCTCAACCACCACTGTATACCATTGTGCTCTGTGTCGCTGCTGGGAATAGTGGTACACCGCTCACCCACCACTGTATAGCATTGTGCGCTGACTCGCTGCTGGGAACAGTAGTACACCGCTCACCCAGCACTATATAGCATTGTGTTTACTGCCACTCTGTGTGTCTGCTGGGAACAGTAGTACACCGCTCAACCACCACTGTATACCATTGTGCTCTGTGTCGCTGCTGGGAATAGTGGTACACCGCTCACCCACCACTGTATAGCATTGTGCTCTGACTCGCTGCTGCTGGGAACAGTAGTACACCGCTCACCCAGCACTATATAGCATTGTGTTTACTGCACTCTGTGTCTGCTGGGAACAGTAGTACACCGCTCACCCACCACTGTATAGCATTGTGCTCTGTGTCGCTGCTGGGAATAGTGGTACACCGCTCACCCACACTACATAGCATTGTGTCTACTGCCACTCTGTGTTTCTGCTGGGAACAGTAGTACACCGCTCACCCGCCACTGTATAGCATTGTGCTCTGTGTCGCTGCTGGGAATAGTGGTACACCGCTCACCCACCACTGTATAGCATTGTGCTCTGACTCACTGCTGGGAACAGTAGTACACCGCTCACCCAGCACTATATAGCATTGTGTTTACTGCACTCTGTGTCTGCTGGGAACAGTAGTACACCGCTCACCCGCCACTGTATAGCATTGTGCTCTGTGTCGCTGCTGGGAATAGTGGTACACCGCTCACCCACCACTGTATAGCATTGTGCTCTGACTCGCTGCTGCTGGGAACAGTAGTACACCGCTCACCCAGCACTATATAGCATTGTGTTTACTGCCACTCTGTGTGTCTGCTGGGAACAGTAGTACACCGCTCAACCACCACTGTATACCATTGTGCTCTGTGTCGCTGCTGGGAATAGTGGTACACCGCTCACCCACCACTGTATAGCATTGTGCTCTGTGTCGCTGCTGGGAATAGTGGTACACCGCTCACCCACCACTGTATAGCATTGTGCTCTGACTCGCTGCTGGGAACAGTAGTACACCGCTCACCCAGCACTATATAGCATTGTGTTTACTGCCACTCTGTGTGTCTGCTGGGAACAGTAGTACACCGCTCAACCACCACTGTATACCATTGTGCTCTGTGTCGCTGCTGGGAATAGTGGTACACCGCTCACCCACCACTGTATAGCATTGTGCTCTGTGTCGCTGCTGGGAATAGTGGTACACCGCTCACCCACCACTGTATAGCATTTATGTACTGCCACTGTACTGCTGCCAGTCAGCGTGTACTTTAAGGATAAGTGAAATGAGGAAGAAATCCGGTGAAAGAGGGAGGGGCAAGGGAAGAGGTGTTTCCCCTGACGGTTCACATACAGGCCACAGGGGAGCACCGAAGAAAACCCACTCAATACCGCCCATGTTGTCCAGGACAACAACCCTCACAAATCCAAAAGAACAGGACCAGATAATTACTTGGATGGCCTCTCAAGCGTCCAGCAGTGGGTTAAGCAGCACCAGCACATCACGCACGAGGTCCGAGTCCTCAGCCAGTTACAAGGAGCCAGTGGGCACAAAGCTGACACAACCGGCAGCAACACCATGCACACAACTGCCAGATAACCAGTCCCAAGAATTAACTCAGGACACAATGGGGTATTCGCAGGAGCTATTCCCAGCCCAACAAACTTCCACCTTTCAAAAGTCAATGGAACAGCCAGAAATGTTGTGCCCGGATTCACAACCATTAACTGTGGGAAATGCACCGCGCACTGAAATGCAAGGCGAGTCCGAGGACTTTGAAACCCAAATCCAAGAGCAAGTTGGGCAGGAGGGGTTGCAATTGCAGGAGGTCGGCCGAGAAGATCTGGAAGACGACGTTGGAGTGAGCTGCGCAGAGGTTGTTCTGGGGAGCTCTACTCCACGGCGGCGGCCCCCCACAATGACATATGACGAGTTTGAGGAGATGGAAGAGGAGGGTATGGACAATGTGGACACAGACCCAGATTTTGTATGTGAAGGAGAACATCACCGTCGTAGCAGCACAGATGAGTCTGTTGAAGAACCCACTGCTGCACGAGTTCGCCTTGTGCCACAAGGTAGGCGGCGCGAAATTTCAGGCACCACAAGCGTGGAAGTTCAAGTGAGACGCAAAAGAGGCGCAAACAGAAATCGCCAGCAAGGCAGGTGCTCCAAAGTCTGGGCTTTCTTTGAAGACTGCACTGAGGATGGTACCATGGCGATTTGCAAGGTGTGCAAGACCCGCCTGAGCAGGGGGAAAAGTATTAACAACCTCTCCACCACCAGCATGAGCCGCCACATGCTATCCAAACATCCCACTCTGTGGGCAAACGCGGCAGGACAGGGTACCAGCAACACTGCCTCCCTTGGGTTCACAAGACTCACCACCAGACCCGCCTCAGCAGCAGCAGTAGCCCAGCCATTGCATGGTTCACAACATTCACAAACATCAGACGACGCTGACACTGTCACTTTCCGGACTAGTGCTCTTGAGGTCTCCCAGTGTTCATCAAACACAACAACCAACAGCCCTTCAGTGTGCAGCCCTACGGTTCAGTTGTCTGTCTCGGAGATGTTTGAGCGCAAGAGGAAATTGCCTGCAAATGACCCCCGGGCTGTGGCACTAACAGCCAGCATAGCCAAGCTTCTGGCCTGCGAAATGCTGCCATATCGAGTGGTGGAGACAAACAGCTTCAAGGGCATGATGTCAGTGGCCATCCCACGTTACGTGGTTCCCAGCCGCTACCACTTTGCGCGCTCTGCAGTGCCTGAGTTGCATGAGCATGTGGTCAGCAAAATAACCCGAAGCTTGAAGAATGCCGTTGCCTGCAAGGTTCACCTCACCACTGACACCTGGACGAGTGCGTTCGGCCAGGGTCGATACATCTCCCTTACCGCGCACTGGGTGAACCTTGTGGAGCCTGGCAGCGATTCCTCACCTGCTACGGCGCGGGTGTTGCCCACGCCGCAAACAGCTGCACCGCCGTCCCTCCCACTGGATAACAACAGCAGCACCTACCTCTCTGACTCCTTCTCCTCCAACGCATCTCAAAGCTGTACCTCATCCGGAAACGCTAACCCAGCAGCAGTAGGATCGTGGAAGCAGTGCAGCACAGCTGTTGGCATGCGTCAGCAAGCGTTGCTAAAGCTGATCTGCCTTGGGGATAAGCAGCACACAGGGGAGGAAATTTGGAGGGGAATAAAGGAACAGACGGATTTGTGGCTGGCACCGCTGGACCTGAAACCGGGCATGGTTGTGTGTGATAATGGGAGTAATCTCATTTGCGCTTTAAGGTTGGCTAAGCTGACACACATCCCTTGCCTGGCGCACGTGATGAACCTAGTAGTTCAGCGGTTCCTGAGGACATACCCAGGCATGGCCGATCTTCTGGTGAAGGTGCGACGAGTGGCCAAACATTGTAGAACTTCCAGTACTGCTTCGGGGGCACTCGCCAAGATGCAGGAGCGCTTCAATCTCCCCCACCATCGCTTGCTGTGTGATGTCCCTACGCGCTGGAATTCTACGCTGCACATGCTAGCCCGCTTTTGCGAGCAGAAGAGTGCAGTGGTCCAGTACATGACGGCGCAGTACCGAGGCGCATCCGGCCAGCTGCCAAGCTTCTGTGGATCCGATTGGGCCAACATGTTGGACCTCTGCCAAGTCCTCCAAAATTTTGAGCAATCCACGTTGCTTGTGAGCAGTGACAACTCTTCTGTCAGCATTACCATACCACTGCTGTGTTTACTGAAGAGCTCAATGTTGAAAATCAAGGAAACAGCTGTCATGATTCAACTGGGGGAATCTGAAGGAGAAAACGATCAGCGTGATGGTACCAACATCAGGCCATCCGCCTCAGGAAACGCTGGCCCCAGCAGCTATGACGAAGAAGAGGAGGAGGAACAGCTGGAGTTGGAGCAGGAATTTCCTGCCACCACTGACGAGGGCCAGAGCGGTGCACGTTGGACTTCCACAATTCAGCGCGAATGGTCAGCAGAAGCAGACCAGGAAGAAGGTGACGACTATGATGCATCACAACAACTATCACAACGCTCACAAGAGGATGATGAGGATTCTGGCAGGACTCTGGCACACATGGCTCAATTCATGCTAGACTGCATTTAACGCGACCCACGCATTGTGCGCATTCTAGACAACACCAATTACTGGGTTTATACACTTCTGGATCCACGGTACAAACACAATGTTCCAAAACTGCTTGAAGAAAGAGTCAGACAGGTCAAAATGGAAGAATACCAGCAGGCCCTTGTGGAGACTTTAGAGAGGAGATTGACATCCTCCCCCTCCTCTAGCCAGTTGTACACCGACAGACTGACTTCCGCAAACCCAGGACGACCAGGAGGGCAGCAAACAACACAAGCCGCAGCTAGTGCCCAAAAGGGAATGGTATTGGCAGTGTCCTTGGAGTGGGAAAATTTTCTGACACCCATGCAGCAGCAGCCCACAGAACAGCAAGCGTGCAGATCCACCTCCAACACCGATCGCCTGGAGAAGATGGTCAAGGACTACATGTCAGATGGCGTAGCTGTGTTGAACAATCCATCTGCACCCTTCAACTATTGGGTATCGAAGCTAGACACCTGGCACGAACTGGCAATGTACGCAATAGAGGTGCTGGCTTGCCCGGCAGCCAGCGTTATGTCGGAACGCTGTTTCAGTCCTGCCGGAGGCATCGTCACAGATCGGCGTATCCGCCTCTCCACAGAAAATGCAGACCGTCTGACTCAAATTAAAATGAATCAATCCTGGATTGGAAACGACTATGCAACACTCCCGGACCCCAACCAAGTAACATGAACAATGATCTGTGATGGGTTAGCGTTGCCGGTCCCTGTTTATGGAACCTCTCATCTTTATTACATTTATGACTGCATGGCGGCAAAAAGCATTGCTATATCCGCACGCTTTTTGTCCTCATGCAAGGCCTGGGTTGTTGTGTCTCAAAAAGCGTGGCCTTCTCCTCCTGCGCCTCCTCCTGTTCCATCACGTGTGCTGCTGCTGGGTTAGCGTTTCCGGTCCCTGTTTATTGAACCTCTCATCTGTATTACATTTATGACTGCATGGCGGCAAAAAGCATTGCTATATCCGTATGCTTTTTGTCCTCATGCAAGGCCTGGGTTGTTGTGTCTCAAAAAGCGTGGCCTTCTCCTCCTGCGCCTCCTCCTGTTCCATCACGTGTGCTGCTGCTGCTGCTGGGTTAGCGTTGCCGGTCCCTGTTTATGGATCCTCTCATCTTTATTACATTTATGACTGCATGGCGGCAAAAAGCATTGCTATATCCGCACGCTTTTTGTCCTCATGCAAGGCCTGGGTTGTTGTGTCTCAAAAAGCGTGGCCTTCTCCTCCTGCGCCTCCTCCTGTTCCATCACGTGTGCTGCTGCTGCTGCTGGGTTAGCGACAGCGTTGCCGGTCCCTGTTTATTGAACCTCTCATCTATATTACATTTATGAATGCATGGCGGTAAAAAGCATGCTATCCGCACGCTTTTTGTCCTCATGCAAGGCCTGGGTTGTTGTGTCTCAAAGCGTGGCCTTCTCCTCCTGCGCCTCCTCCTGTTCCATCACATGTGCTGCTGCTGGGTTAGCGTTGCCGGTCCCTGTTTATGGAACCTCTCATCTTTATTACATTTATGACTGCATGGCGGCAAAAAGCATTGCTATATCCGCACGCTTTTTGTCCTCATGCAAGGCCTGGGTTGTTGTGTCTCAAAAAGCGTGGCCTTCTCCTCCTGCGCCTCCTCCTGTTCCATCACGTGTGCTGCTGCTGCTGCTGCTGGGTTAGCGACAGCGTTGCCGGTCCCTGTTTATTGAACCTCTCATCTATATTACATTTATGACTGCATGGCGGTAAAAAGCATGCTATCCGCACGCTTTTTGTCCTCATGCAAGGCCTGGGTTGTTGTGTCTCAAAGCGTGGCCTTCTCCTCCTGTGCCTCCTCCTGTTCCATCACGTGTGCTGCTGCTGCTGCTGGGTTAGCGTTGCCGGTCCCTGTTTATGGAACCTCTCATCTTTATTACATTTATGACTGCATGGCGGCAAAAAGCATTGCTATATCCGCACGCTTTTTGTCCTCATGCAAGGCCTGGGTTGTTGTGTCTCAAAAAGCGTGGCCTTCTCCTCCTGTGCCTCCTCCTGTTCCATCACGTGTGCTGCTGCTGCTGGGTTAGCGACAGCGTTGCCGGTCCCTGTTTATTGAACCTCTCATCTATATTACATTTATGACTGCATGGCGGTAAAAAGCATGCTATCCGCACGCTTTTTGTCCTCATGCAAGGCCTGGGTTGTTGTGTCTCAAAGCGTGGCCTTCTCCTCCTGCGCCTCCTCTTGTTCCATCACGTGTGCTGCTGCTGCTGCTGGGTTAGCGTTGCCGGTCCCTGTTTATGGAACCTCTCATCTTTATTACATTTATGACTGCATGGCGGCAAAAAGCATTGCTATATCCGCACGCTTTTTGTCCTCATGCAAGGCCTGGGTTGTTGTGTCTCAAAAAGCGTGGCCTTCTCCTCCTGCGCCTCCTCCTGTTCCATCACGTGTGCTGCTGCTGCTGCTGGGTTAGCGACAGCGTTGCCGGTCCCTGTTTATTGAACCTCTCATCTATATTACATTTATGACTGCATGGCGGTAAAAAGCATGCTATCCGCACGCTTTTTGTCCTCATGCAAGGCCTGGGTTGTTGTGTCTCAAAAAGCATGGCCTTCTCCTCCTGCGCCTCCTCCTGTTCCATCACGTGTGCTGCTGCTGGGTTAACGACAGCGTTGCCGGTCCCTGTTTATTGAACCTCTCATCTATATTACATTTATGACTGCATGGCGGTAAAAAGCATGCTATCCGCACGCTTTTTGTCCTCATGCAAGGCCTGGTTTGTTGTGTCTCAAAAAGCGTGGCCTTCTCCTCCTGCGCCTCCTCCTGTTCCATCACGTGTGCTGCTCCTGCTGCTGGGTTAGCGTTGCCGGTCCCTGTTTATTGAACCTCTCATCTGTATTACATTTATGACTGCATGGCGGCAAAAAGCATGTTACCTGTGCAAAGAAACATGACATTTTCCGCATTTAAAAGACAGTTTTTCCTTTGAAACTTTACAATCAATTTTCTCAAAAACTATACGCTCTTTTTGCTAAATCTTTTTTTCCTCTTGTACCCACTCCCAAGGTGCACATACCCTGCAAATTTGGGGTATGTAGCATGTAAGAAAGCTTTAGAAAGCACGAAAGTTCGGGTCCCCATTGACTTCCATTATGTTCGGAGTTCGGCGCGAACACCTGAACATCGCGGCCATGTTCGGCGAACGTTCGCGAACCCGAACATCCAGGTGTTCGCACAACACTAGCTGTAAGGGGCGCAGAACCTTTTCTGTAGGTCCTCAGCTGGGATAAGGTGTTTGATTTTCGCTATATTTCTTAGATGGAAGAAGGAAGACATGACGACAGCTCGGTCATGAAGGTTTCGCACAGAGTCTTTATACTGTACAGTATCTCCCCCAATTGCTAGTTTGAGGTGGTGAGCGTTTTGAACTGTATCCATCATGTGTGGACTACCTACCAAAAACACCTCTGTTTTGTCAGAGTTCAGCCTCAGCCAGCTGGTGTTCATCCAATTTTGTAAATCCACTAGACACGCATTTATGGATGCTGATGTGTCTTGGGTGCCAGGCTTGAAGGACATCTGCATAACAATGGTATCCTAGGCCATAGTTCTGGATTATTTTGGCCAGTCGGAGCATGTAGTCTGCAAAGAGTAATGGTGATAGTACAGAACCCTGTGGAACTCCATAGGCAAGTGGCACTGGATTAGAGTAGTGTGTGCCCAGACATACTTGCTGTGTCCTGCCAGATAGGAAGGTCTGAAACCAGCTAAGAACAGTACCCCATAGGCCACAGTAATTCTTCAATCGCTGGATTAGTATTTCATGATCCACAGTATCAAATGCTGCAGACAAGTCAAGAAGAATCAGAATTGAGCAATCACCCTTGTCCCTTGCAGTAAGTAGATCATTCATTACTCGGACTAATGCTGTTTCAGTGCTGTGCCTTTTTCCCTTAATCCCTCCTCCCACCCATCTTTCAATATAGGTAGCCAGCTCACCTTCACACTGCAGCAGCCATCTGTGCCACTAATTTCTCTGCTCTTCTCCAGTGCAGAAGCTTCCTCTTCTTTCCATCTTTAAAGCTGCCAAAGTCCATAGCTGCCAAAGTCCATAGCTGCCAGCCACAATGCAAACGTGCACAGAGAGCAAGGTGGCTGCTGCACAGGCAGCTAGCAGCAGAGTACCGCGGTTAGGCGCTCGCCTGATCTCCCTGCATTGCAGCATTTGCAAGCTTGCAAATGCTGCATCAGTTTAGCCTGCTGCTTTGGTGCCCTTCCTCCTGTGGTGCCCTAAATCCGGCCCTGCACTCAGGATTAAGAAGTCGCTCTCTGTAGATCGGAGCAAAGGGGGGCAACACCCCTCCACCAGGGGTGGACTTAGAACATGTACAGGCAAACAGAGGCGCCAAAAGGATAAAAGTCGATAAAAAGTTTAAAAGTCGGGGAAGGTTGAGGTGGATTTCCCTCCTCCAAGTAGACACAACAAACTGTTGGTAGAGTTCAACCAATTATTTATATACCTCTATTTGCCTGTACATGTTCCCTCTAGTATAGGTAAACTGATGAGCCCCCCCCCCCTCAAGTATAGGTAGCCAGATGACCCCTCCCCCCTTTCCCACCAGAATAGGTAGCCAGATGACTCCCTTAATCCCTCCTTTTCCCACTCTCCCCCTTTAAGTATAGGTAGCTAGCTTGCCTTCACACCGCAGCAGCCATCAGTTCTCAGCTCATCTCCAGTGCAAAAGCTTCCTCTTCCTTTCCATCTCCATTGCTGCCCAAGTCCATCGCTGCCGGCCACAATGCAAAGGTGCACAGAGAGCAAGGTGGCCACTACACAGGCTTCTGGCAGCAGAGTACTGCAGTCAGGTGCTCGCCTGATGTCCCTGCATTGCAGCATTTGCAAGCTTGCAAATGCTGCATAAGTTCAGCCTACTGCTTTGGTGCCCTTGCTCCTGTGGTGCCCTAGGCCATGGCCTAGGTGGCCTTGACCTAAATCCGTCCCTGCTTATGTCACATATCGCCTCAAGTACACTTTAACAGCATTTTATTGAATTCCAACTGTACAAGGTGGCCCTGCACATAACTGACTTCCACGCAGATTTAATCACTTTGATCTAATCCGCAAGTGATCAGTTATCCCCACATCCACAATCAATATATCTCTGCTCAATTTCAGATTGGACAAGGGCTCTGGGGGAGAGGGGGAGGCTTGGCCGACCCTCCCTCCCTGCCACCCCCCTCCCATACCATGGACCATGCGGGCTGGTATAACTCAGGGTGCAAAGCCCCACTCAGCCAGGGCTCCACATTCTCTCTATCCTAGCCTGCATGGGGGACAAGGGGTTAAAGAGGCTTGGGAGAGGTTCCCCTACATCATTTTTTTTGTTATTTTCCACACTATTAAACATTAAAAAAAAAGTCTAAAAAAATAGATAATAGGGATCTTTGTACAGCCATATTGCGGCTGTATAGCTATCCCTGGCCAAAGCATTACGACTTTGGAGGGGTTTCCAGGGGGTCCATACACACTTCTTATGGACCCCTTGGAAACCCCGTCATGAAATTCATTGCACTTTCTTTTGATATACAGTATGTCAATTTACACAACCGTTATGTTTGCTACATAATTTGTCATTTACCGCATTTAAATGTATTCATTTTTCCTATAAAAGTTTAAAATCGATTTTCTCAAAAACTATAAGGTCTTTCTGAAATGTGTTTTCCTCGTGTACCCACTGTCCCCCTCCACATACCCTGAAAATTTGGTTATTTCTAGCATGTAAGGGGGCTTTGCTATTAACTGCTAAAGCCGGCGGTCATTCGCCTGCCATTGAACTCTATGGAGATTCTAGATTCTCCAGATTCGCGAATTCAAAATTTGCAAACCCAAAATTTGATATTTGGCCCATCACTATACAGGACGTCCAGTGGCGGCAGAGGTGACCCAATGTTCCTCTCTGCAGACTTGTTAACATCTTGAAGTTTGAGCCTGTCGCTCACTGTAGCACCTGAGTACCAGACCACAATCGAGGAGCAGAGGATAGACTCGATGGTGGCAGTATAGAAGCCCCCATCACGTCTATCTCATTGATGCTGTACCCTGCCAGGACTCTTGTCATCAAAGAATTGTTGTATTTGTTTATTTTACAGCAATATTTACCAAAATATCAATCTAATCTATCAACTTTGGTCTTTTTCTGTCCGTATCCACAGAAGCCACCTGATGTCTTCACCGATAATAAGGACGACCCAAAAACTGGAAAATCCAAAGGCTTGAGCAGGAAAGCCAAGAAAGCTCAGAAAAAAGTAGACAACCTCAAAAAAGAACTTGAAATTGTAAGTTCCCTGAGAATCTATTATACCAGACGTAAAGAGAAGCTGGCAATTTACGAGCTTTAAATTGCTCGTACTTTTATCATTTAGCCTGCGGCCGAGTTGACATCACTCATTGGCACCCACATTCTTGGCACTTCAGACGGGTAATTTAATTTCACATCAGCAAAAAGAAGGCCATAGGAGAACAGACTTCAGAGAGCAATATAAGTACATAAAACTATCCATAATTTTCTAATTGAATCACAATTCATCAGATTACAATTGTCAAACCCCCTTATTGCAAAATGCAAATAATATTTGCCAATCAGAGAGAGGTGCTATCACCCAATGAATTGAGCTGAATGATTAGATAAAAGCAATGCATGCCTGACACCTACTTGAGTTTTATAGTGGTGTGGTGATCAACCCTGCTGTGTTGCTTAGAGGACCCAGCTTACAGTATATAGTTTGACAATGTACACAGCCTCATAAAAACAGAACTGTTTGAAGATGTGATGCTTTAGTGAAGCCTATTTCACTTTCTCAGGAGCACAGTCACAAAGCACATAAGGCAGTATCTGAGGATAAACCAAAGGAAAGATATGGTCATTATTAACTACTTAAAGAGACTCTGTAACATTAAAAAGATCCCCTGGGGGGTACTCACCTCGGGTGGGGGAAGCCTCCGGATCCTAATGAGGCTTCCCACGCCGTCCTCTGTCCCACGGGGGTCTCACCGCAGCCCTCCGAACAGCCGGCGACTGTGCCGACTGTCAGTTCAATATTTACCTTTGCTGGCTCCAGCGGGGGCGCTGTGGCGGCTTTCCGTTCCGAACTACACGGAAATACCCGATCTCATTCGGGTCCGCTCTACTGCGCAGGCGCAGGAAACTTGCGCCTGCGCAGTAAAGCAGACCCGACGGCGATCGGGTATTTCCGTGTAGTTCGGAGCCGACAGCCGTCAGAGCGCCTGCGCAGGAGCCAGGAAGGTAAATATTGACGTCACCACTGCCCGGACTCCACGGAGGGCTGCAGCGAGACCCCTGACGGATGGAGGACGGCGTGGGAAGCCTCATTAGGATCCGGAGGCTTCCCCCACCCGAGGTGAGTACCCCCCAGGGGATCTTTTCATGTTACAGTTCCTCTTTAACTACAACCACAGTTTTCTTTGCCCTTAAAAACCAGAGCAATGTTCACATCATGCTCCTCCCTTTCATTCGCCAACAACTCTATTGTTACTTATCACACCAAAATGGTCTGTATATTGCTTTTTTTGCCACAAATTAGGCTTTCCTTGGGTGGTTCTTTTTTGTAAGAATTATTTTATTTCGCATGCATTTTAAAATGAATAAAACAAAAAAATGAAAAAAACAATACTTTTTAGTTTCGAGGGGTCTTTACCCCCCAAATCCCCTCTGTGGTGCCCGGGGAGTGCTGCCTGTTGAGGCAGAGCTAATGGCTGATGCTCTGCCTCTCAGCGCGTCTATCAGCGCTGATCGCCACCTCTCCCCGCCCCTCTCAGTCTTCCTTCACTGAAAGGGGCGGGGGAGAGGCGGAGATCCGCCGGCTGATAGACGTGAATGGAGGCAGAGCTGCGGCTGAAAGCTCTGCCTCTATGAGCAGCAAAATCCCTGACCAAGAAAGTCGTGGATTTTGCACGGGGGATTTGGGGGTAAAGACCCCCGCGGGATAGCGGCATTTTAGCAGGGGCAAACATGCCCATGTTGAATATAAGGTAAATAGAAATTTTTAATCTCGCTTCAGAGTCTCTTTAAAAGAGAAAAGGAAATAACCTCTCGACTTTTCCAAACAGTCATAATATGTTTTGCGGTTTGAGGCCCCTTCAGTAACTACGGTAACCTCCCAGGTCTCAAAGAATTCGATGTTGGTTAAATCCATAACACTACAATTATACAGAATTAATTTTTTTTTTTTTTTTTTTTTTTTTTTTTACTATCTTAGGTGGACCATACGTTAAGTATTGAGGAACTGGAAAAGAAATACTTTGTGGATATTTCACAGGTAAATTTTGATATAAAAAAACACCTTGATACTGTATTACGTTCACAGTGCTCAGATATGTTGCGTCATAACTAAGCTTTTTTAACAGTGAATATTGCACAGCAATGAAACGTAAATGCAACATTCACAGTGCAAGCCATGCGATGCGCATCAACGGGGTGCGTAAAAATGACACAGATCCTGCTCTGAGTTTATGCAAATATATGCATTGATGCGCTCAATGTTGGTCTATGGTAATGCTGGCATGTTAGATTTGTACTGTGTTTCCCCGAAAATAAGACAGTGTCTTCTATTCATTTTTTCACCAAAAGATGTGCTGGGGCTTATTTTTAGGGGATGTCTTATATTTTTATGGACACACAAGTTCCTGTGCTGTGAGTCCTACTGCCTTCTCCACTGTGCTGCTTCTCCCTGTGCTGTATCCACCTCTTATGTGCCCCTGTGTCCCCCTTGTACCTTTAGTGTCCTCCTGGTGTCCCCCTCTATACCAGTGTCCTCCTCTATCCTCTGTCCTCCTGTGCCCAGTGTCCCCCTTTGTCCTCCTATGGTCCCCCGTGTCCTCTTTTTTCTCCCAGCTCCAAGCCACTGTGTCCCCAATCTTCAGCCTATGGGGAAGAAGTACAGCAACTGGTGTTTCTACTGGAGCCAATGGCCTCGCAGGCAGAGCCATGGCTATGTTATTGCGCCGATCACTGCACTCGCTGAGTAGCAGCGAGTTCAGTGATTGGCCCAGTCACAGAGCCATCGTTGTGCCTGTGAGACCATGGGCTGCAGTAGAAACACCAGTTGCCATACTTTTTCCCCCTTATTTCAGCTAGGGCTTACTTTCGGGTTAGGGCTTATATTTTGAGCTTGCTCGAAATTCCTTCTAGGGCTTACTTTCAGGGGATGTCTTAATTTCAGGGAAAGAGTGTTGCATCACACTACGTTATTTGCACATGCCCACATCTTTTTTTTTTAAAAAAAAGGCGGAGCTTTATCCTCTCAAATGTGCGACACAAACTGCACACATCGATGATGCAATTTTGATTCTCATGCCTCCGTTACATCGCATGCCACCGCAACCACATTACTTGTAGTGATGATCACAAATTTCACATGTACAGTATGTAATTTGGCATCGAAATTTGCAATTACAATGAAAAATAATAATGCAGAATTTCATGGAAAATCTTAACGCACTAGTCACAGGGATGGAGAAGCACCCAGGTAAGAAGACTTCGATGTGCCTCAGCTCACGGTCACACTACCACGTGGCCAAGCAGCAAACAAATCCACAGAGCTGGCACCACCAGATGAGGAAAACAATGCTCTTTTATTTCAACGTCATTAAAATAACAGTCAGTATTCATAGCAATAGCAAGTCAGTATTATAGCAATGGCGACAGCCCGCTGTTTCGAACTTGACGTTCTCTTTTAAGCCATGCTGCTAAGGGGAAATTCATCTGTAATTCCTTGATGCTCATTTAAAGGATGTATGAGCAAATTTATAAAAATTGATTTTCATTTAGTAGTTATTCTTTATTATTAATGATATATATTTGTTTTTCTGTAGGGCTTGAGTACAGTAGAGGCTGAGAAAATTCTTGTTCGGGATGGACTGAACAGACTAAGTCCTCCAAAAGGAACCCCGGAAATTGTCAAATTCTTGATGTTGATGGCCGGAGGATTTGCAATTGTGTTCTGGATTGCAGCTGCCTTGTGTTTCCTTGCCTATGGTCTACAAGCAGCCCAGGATCCAACTGTTTCTAAAGACAATGTAAGCATAAAACTAGATCAACTATATATATTTTTTATTTAATGATTTTTTTACGTATTTTGTGTTCCTTTGTAAAATCATAAACATGCTGTACTTCCAGCTCTGGTTGGCCCTCATCCTCATCGGTGTGGTGTTGGTGACAGCCCTCTTTGCTTACTACCAAGAAGCCAAGAGTACAAACATCATGGCTGGCTTTAAGAACATGGTCCCACAGGTAAGATAGGGCTGCTAGTTCAGCAAAAACGATCTTCAACGTTATCTAATAATCCAGTGAGATGACCTTTGTCCCTAATTAGCTGTTTGTCCATCTAGCAAGCCTTGGTTCTTCGGGATGGACAGCGAGTTGAGTTGATAGCGGAGAAGCTTGTTGTAGGAGACATTGTCTATTTAAAAGGAGGAGACAAAATCCCAGCTGACTTGCGTATAATAGAGAGTCACGGATGCAAGGTGAGAAAGATAGAAACTCTCAGTTTGGAAAATCCTTTTAATTTCTGATGTGAGGTGGAGCATATTAAAAGTCAAAGATTAATGACCACAACCACCCACTTTTACTACACAGGTTGACAACTCTTCTCTCACGGGTGAGTCAGAAGCACAACCTCGTGTGACAGACTGCACAGATGAAAATCCATTAGAGACAAAGAACATTGGGTTTTACTCTACCACGTGCCTAGAAGGTAATTGATATATTGCATACATTTATTTTCGCTGCCCGGTCACTTTGGCACAGGGTGGGTGGCGGCTTTAATCACTATTCCCTTTCCACGTCGTAGCAATTTGGAGGGAAAATACATTTGGGGTCCGGCCATTGCAACATCCCCGAATTACCCATCGGACTATAGCATTGCTCCTATAGCCATGCCAAACTCAGGCTCTGCGTGGCGCATGGTGTGCACCATGAAGCCCTGTCTCATCTATGTTCCTCTTCTGAACTGTCTTAAAGTGGATCGGAGATAAACTTTTACTCATTGCATAATTGTGTTCCTTTCATATAATTTATAGGGCATTCCTCAAGCCAAATACTTTTTTTTTTAATACTTTATTTCCCTATAAATTAAACAAGCATCGCCCACAGCTTCTCCAGTGCCTTGGCACTTTGAGACCCATGCAGCAAGGGCTTATGGGAGCTCAGTCTGGGCAGGAGGATGAGGAGGTGTTACTAGCCAGAGATTTCAGAGGCAGAGGGGAGGAGGGAGGAGGAGAGGGGAGTGAAATTGTCACGGGCTGGAGATACAGATCAGCTTATGTTGGATATGCTCTCAGGGCCACGATTTTCTCTGCCCACGAGTGGCTTCCTGCTTCTTTCGCAGGCATGGCTGTACATGGAGGAGAGCACAACAGCTAATAAGAAGAGGGTCCCAGCCAGCGGTAGTGGGGTCAAGGAGAACATGGGAAGTCTTTAGACTGTTCAAAGACTTTCCTCGACTTAGGTAAGTATCTAACTTCTTTATGGGACATAAATAATTTCCTAACAAAACCAACTTTTTTAACATTACTTTCATTTTTAGCATGTTCAAGTTGTGCTTGAGTGCCTCAATATGCACTCAAATTCAACCTAAAGAATGTGT
Organism: Hyperolius riggenbachi; assembly: GCF_040937935.1. Classification (NCBI taxonomy): domain Eukaryota; kingdom Metazoa; phylum Chordata; class Amphibia; order Anura; family Hyperoliidae; genus Hyperolius; species Hyperolius riggenbachi. The sequence goes on along the minus strand of NC_090651.1, from coordinate 324,980,816 downwards.
CTCATCCTACAGGAGCAGCAAGTGGAATTGTCATAAACACCGGTGATCGTACAGTCATTGGACGGATTGCTTCGCTGGCCTCACAAGTAGGAGACCAGAAGACTCCCATCGCCCTGGAGATTGAGCATTTTGTCCATCTTATTAGCGGTCTTGCAGTGTTTGTTGGGGTTGTTTTCTTCATCATCTCCATCGCCATGGGATACAGTGCCCTCAATGCTATTATTTTCTGCATTGGCATCGTGGTAGCCTATGTTCCAGAAGGTCTACTGGCCACTGTCACAGTAAGTATGACCACGGCATTTTGATTCACTGCCCAATGCCATACTTTGCTATAGTTGCTTCACTTATCAATATCTTAACAAAGACATTATTACATTATTTTCCTGCTAGGTCTGCCTCTCACTTACTGCAGTCCGTATGGCAAAGAAGAACTGTCTGGTGAAGAACCTGGAAGCTGTGGAGACACTTGGCTCCACCTCAGTCATCTGCTCTGACAAGACCGGAACCCTGACCCAGAACCGGATGACTGTTGCGCACATGTGGTTTGATAAGGTCATTCACAACTCGGACACCAGTGAAGAAGGAACTGGTAAGACCTCTCATATTTCTCACTAGGATACATAGCAGTGTTGGTTGGATAGTGTATTGGTTAAGGGCTCTACTGCTTACACAGGAGACCAGCATTCAACTCTTGACTCTTCCTGTTCAGTAAATCAGGAGACCTTGGGCAAGACTTCTTAACACTGCCTACTGAGAGGTCCAGTGGCGTAGCAATAGGGGTTGCAGATGATGCAACCGCATCGGGGCCCTTGGGTCAGTATTAGCTATTTATTGGTCCTGTGCTGGTAATCATCACTATAGATGCTTTGAATGGTAGTTATCATTAAAAAGCAGTTCCCCGCCCCTTTTTGCACCTCTGACACTGTGGTTGTCCTTGGCAGGATTTGGTGTGCCATATCAATTGTTACATACCGTATAGAGTGCTTGGGGGGCCCTATGTAAAACTTGCACTGGGGCCCATAGCTCCTTAGCTACGCCACTGGAGAGGTCTCTAGTGGCTGCAGCTCTGTTACTTTTAGTTTGCCAGGAGAAAAGCGCAATATAAATATTCTGTGTCTGTGTCTTTGTTTGTACTATGTTGTATTTGACAGCATGATAGTAAAGTGGCTCCTGGCCGCCCTCAGTACTTGGAGTGCTAGAGTTCCAGGTTTATATATATGGCTTTTATATGTTCTCTCCAGTTTTTTGAATGTCTTTTTGGCACTCCATTTTCCTCTCACAATTCAAATACATGCCAGTAGGTAAAAGAGGAGTATTATTTTATAAATTATTTAGTCAATGTTTACCCTCACCCTGATTTACTATATGAAATTTATCACAGCTGGCTACATTTTTTGTACTGGCAGGTGATCTCTGTGGAATGTTTGTTTACTGTTTTAAATCCAGTAGAGAAGTTTTCTGTTCTCCCAGAATGCTCTAGGAGGAGTGGAGAATTCTACATAATCATCCTAGGCTAGGCATTAGTGGGAGGGTGGGTCCAAATACCAGTATACAGAAACATGTAACAATAGGAAGTACTTTTGATGCTGAAACCAGGATATTTATGAGCCGCAGGGACATAGATAAACGTCTTGTAGCTGAAGCACAGCTGTGCATGGTTGGGATTTCTCCTGTGCACACCTGCACTATCTGCTGCAGCACTAATTAGTGAAAGGGAATATATATTCCCTGACCCAATAAGATTGTTTTTTACCATTAACAATATTTTTTAATTTCTGAGTTCATAGTGAAAAATACACACTGTAGCATTATTTCAGAATCAAATTTTCTCACCATAAATTGTGACAGGAACATAAAAGTTTTGTGATAATAAATGGTAAAATGGTAATAAATGTTTTTTTTAATCTACAGTAGCATAGTAGCCTTTTTATTTTTGAACTGGAATTGGTAAAACTGAGAAATAATGTTTTTCTATTTTTTCCCGCTTTTTCCAATTAAAATGCATAGAAAACAAACTTTTGCCTAGAAAAAAAAATATGTATTTTATTTAGGCGTCATAAGTAGGGACGAAGTTATTGCTAATTAAATAGGGACACGGAGGCACCACACTTGCTATGAGCCAGTAATAAGCTCCTCCTGCTTTGATTGCCTTAAGAAGTGGGCTGCAATCCACGAAACACGTTACAACTGTTAGCAACTATTCCGTTTTGTTTTTTTTTCTCCAGGAGAGATGTTTGATCAGAGCTCTTCCACCTGGCAAGCGTTAGGAAGAATCGCCACCCTCTGCAACAGGGCAGAATTTTGTGCAAATCAAGAGGATGTTCCTATTACTAAGGTAAGAATTAGTAATATTGGGTATGTAAAATATCGTGGCATTATTTTGGCTTAGTGCTCCCTCAGTCATCAGCAAGCGAGTGACTTTGATTTAAAGAAACAGCAAAGGATTGTGTTGTTCGGTGTACCAGGACCTGTGCTTGATGGAATTAAATGAATAAGGTTACAGTGCATATGTATTGCATGTTAATTTATTTATCATCACCAGCCAATGCCATCGCACTGCTGACTTGGCAGCCCACACAAAGTTTAATCAAACAAAGTTTTGATGGCTGGGCTGTGCGATGGTCAGTGACTACATTTTTTGACAGCATTGTACAGGTACCCATGCACTCAATGTTTAGGGTTTTTTCTTAAAAAAGATTTCTAACAGAATCTTTAAAGTGGCACTATGGCAAAAACATTTAAATTTGAAATATGTGCAAACATAGACAAATAAGAAGTATGTTTTTTTCCAGAGTAAAATGAGCCATCAATTACTTTTCTCCTATGTTGCTGTCACTTACAGTAGGTAGTAGAAATCTGACCGAAGCAACAGGTTTTGAACTAGTCCATCTCTTCATAGGGGATTCTCAGCAAGGCTTTTATTCTTTATAAAGATATTCCCTAAAAAGGATTTAAACAGTGATGCTGGCCAGCTTCCCTGCTTGCTACACATTTTTTTGGCAGTTGGACAGAGCAACTGCCATTCACTAAGTGCTTTTGAAAATAATTAAATCCCTGAGAATCCCCCCATGAAGAGATGGGCTAGTCCAAAACCTGTTGCTTCTGACAGATTTCTACTACTTACTGTAAGTGACAGCAACATAGGAGAAAAGTAATTTATGGCTCATTTTACTCTGGAAAAAATGTACTTCTTATTTGTTTAAGTTTGCGCATATTATAAATTTAAACATTTTCGCCATAATGCCCCTTTAAGAATTAGCGTCCACCTGGGAAATCAGTGTAAGGGAGGGGGACCATAGACTATGAGGGAAGTCTATAAGGAAGGGGGATATTAGACCACCAGGGAGATGTATTTGATGGGGAGGGGGACCACTAGAACACCATGGAGATCTATAATATGGGTTTTCTTGACTACCGGGGAGATTTATGTGAGAGTTTGGGACCACTTAACAACCAGGGAAGTCTATAAGGAAGAAAAGGGATCCACTACACTGCCAAGGAGTATAATGGGTGCCACTATAGAGACGTGCACAGCATAGGAACGCATACAAAGGACACACAGCACAGGGACCATGATAAGAGGAGATTATAGAGGGTCTTTAAATGGGCAGATGCTTTAGTAGGAGTAACTAGGGACACATCATAGGAGCACCTTTATAATGGGAATGTCATCTATCTATATATATAATAGACTAAGTGCCTCAACCTTCAAACAAGAAGAAGAAGTACTTTGCATGAGAAAATGTATGCGTGCTTAAACACCAAGTTTAAGGCCTCTTTTCCACGGACTGTTGAGCTGTGTGCTCAGCAAGCAGTTACCAGGCAGCAGTGAGCAGATACCAGGCAGCAACAAGCAGTTCCAATAACAGTACAAAATTCGGTATAGAGTGTAATCGAATATTGAAATACTTTATTAATATCAAAAAGGATGGGGTTGGGGGTATGGTAATTAAAAACTAAAGGAGGAAGTTTTGCGGAGTCAACATATGCATTATATATGGCCGGCCATTCAGTTCATCAGACCACTCACAACACACACTCAAATATTCCCCCATGCAACCTAGTGGAACTCAGCGCTGAGATAACATCTTCATGCATCCAGTCACCATCCCCCCCTTTGATTAGGGGGGTGCCATACGGACAATTTATCCGGTTGAGGCGAAATTGTTCTAGTGATGAGACTTTTCGCATGGAGGCTAGATCAATGTATGATCGCTTCAGACAAAGAGGATATCCACATCGCACCCTACGCAGGGCTCTGCGGAAGGCTTGGAATGTGGATAGAACTAATCTATTGGAGTGTCGAGAGAATATAAAAAAAGGAGGTGACGATTTTTTGCGCCTGATTAGCACCTTTGGGTCCCATTGGGAATCTTTGCGCCATATATTGGAAAAAAATTGGAGTATTCTGACCGCTTCACCCGAGATTTTAAAAATTGTTGGGCCTAGACCCCTTATGACAGCTAAACGAGCACCCAATCTTCGTGACAAATTGGTCAAAAGTGAATATAAGCGAAATACAACAACATGGCTAGATAAACATATACCAAATGGGACTTACAGATGCTCTGGGTGTAAGTTATGTCCTTTTATAGATCGCAGAGACAATAAGAACTTTTGCGATAGTTCTGGTTAGAATACGTATGAAATTAGATCGCATATAAATTGTCTAACTGAGAAAGTTATTTATATGATTGAATGTCCTTGCGGACTAAAGTACATAGGGAAAACTAAAAGAATGATGAAAGACCGAGTTTTAGAGCATTTGCGCTTAATTGAGGATAATAATGAGGAAAAAAGTTTTTTGGCTGCACATTATGCTGAATGCCATAATAGTGATCTGGCCGGAACTAAAGTGAAAGGTATTTACAGACTAAACATTTCAAGTAGAAGGGGGGATTATGACGATGTTCTGTATTGTAAGGAGGCCATGTGGATACATAGATTAAACACCTTGTATCCTCATGGCCTCAATAGAGAATTAGACCTGAGAGCATTTCTGCGCATGAATGCGTATACGTGATGGCGCGCATGTGAATAGTATGGTTAGTTTAATGACTTTGTAGTCAGTTATCACTTTGGCCCATCTCTTTTGACATAAAGGTAGATGATGGATTTATATGTATGATGTCCCTTTAAGGGGCGACATGTGATAAACGTGCAGCCAAAGGAAGATTGGCACTTCTAACAATATGAATAAATTAAAGAAACTCTCAGTAAGGATGGATTTTATATCTTCTGAGAGGTGGAAATGATACTGAGGAAAGGTCTGATTTGCTGTAATAACGCTATGTGCAGTGTCCGATTGACAAATGCAGTAAAAACGTGCCCACCTACCACTCTCTGAAACTATGCTTGCCTTTGCTGAATCCTGGTGGTGGCTGTTGCCATAGTGAGCGCTGACCAATAGCCAGCCAGGGAGGAAGTCGTAGCTCGATATAAATGGATGCACAGAGGGAGGCAACTACACCCTGAAGAAACGCCCACAGCGTGAAAAGCGTTGGTGGGCGGAGCCAACGCATCGTGTGGCCGTCCAGACCACCCACGACACGGGAACTACCCTACCCAGGAACCATTGCAGGCAGTAGGACGGGCGCTCCATACGGAAGTCCGCGGAGAGTGCAATCTGAGCTGAGCTGGGACGCCGGCCAGCCTTATCTCCACGCTGCGCCCTGTTGACAGCCACATATACGATGACCTGGTGGAAAGGGGGACCCCCGATGATGATCACACATACCCCATTGATGTAGCAGCATTTGGAAGCAGCGCTGCGGAGGCTCCTAGAGACATTGGTGAGATCCATCCATATTACATTATGCTGTGCATGCATCCATAATCATTGCTGAAGCTTGCTAACAGCCGTTATACATATATGGAATACAACTAACCACCTGTATGTTAGTAATCTTGAAGAGACGTCAGAAGTTTTCTTGGACTCTGAACCATGGTCCTTCAGTGAGTGTTATCTCAGCGCTGAGTTCCACTAGGTTGCATGGGGGAATATTTGAGTGTGTGTTATGAGTGGTCTGATGAACTGAATGGCCGGCCATATATAATGCATATGTTGACTCCGCAAAACTTCCTCCTTTAGTTTTTAATTACCATACCCCCAACCCCATCCTTTTTGATATTAATAAAGTATTTCAATATTCGATTACACTCTATACCGAATTTTGTACTGTTATTGGAGTTAATGTTAACTGGTTGTGTTCATAGCAGTTGTGATGGATTAATATTCTATCTATCAATTTGGAGGCGGTATCTTATATGCCCCACCTGAGTTTATTGGAATCTGCTCACTGCATTAGATCATTACAATTTATTATAGCAACAAGCAGTTACCAGGCAGCAGCAAGCAGTTATCAGTCAGCAGTGAGCAGATACCAGGCAGCAACAAGCAGTTACCAGGCAGCAGCAAGCAGTTACCAGGCAGCAGTGAGCAGATACCAGGCAGCAACAAGCAGTTACCAGGCAGCAGCAAGGGGTTACCAGGCAGCAGCAAGGGGTTACCAGGCAGCAGCAAGCAGTTACCAGGCAGCAGCAAGCAGTTACCAGGCAGCAGCAAGCAGTTACCAGGCAGCAGCAAGCAGTTACCAGGCAGCAGTGAGCAGTTGTGAGAGTTTGAGAGCCATTTCACTGCCTATTCACAGTTCATGGAAAAGAGGCCTTACCCTAGCAAGTCTGACATTGCAAATCTGGCCTAATTGGCTATTCATGAGGCAATGCTCATGCAAATGCATGCACAAACCAATACCACAAAGCAGTCACCCTGCTACATGCTACATTAGCACTATCCGGCTTAGTGCACACCAGAGCGGTTCGGCAGCGTTTTGCGATCCACTTGCGGCTGCGGATACGCTTGGGTAATGTATTTCAATGGGCTGGTGCACACCAGAGCGGGAGACGTTTTGCTGAAACGCATACTCCCGAGGTGAGGCATTTTTTGGATTGCGGAGGCGTTTCTGCCTCCAATGTAAAGTATAGGAAAAACGCAAACCGCTCTGAAAAACGGCAGTTCAGAGCGGTTTTGCAGGCGTTTTTGTTACAGAAGCTGTTCAGTAACAGCTTTACTGTAACAATATATGAAATCTACTACACCAAAAACGCTTTACAAAACCGCAAAATGCTAGGTGAAATGCTACAGAAAAATAAGAAAAAGCGTTTCAAAATCTGCTAGCATTTTGCGGATCTGCTAGCAGTTTTTGGTGTGCTCCAGGCCTCCAGGAGCGCCACGGGGAGGATTCCCAATGCCCCCTTTTTATACAACTGGGGGGGACCGCAGGGTCCCAGGCTCTCTCACTGCCTGGAAACCACAGCGGCACCCCGGAGGGGGAGGCTGGGTGGCGTAGACGACCCCCCCCCCCCCAAGTGTGGCCAGCGCCGGGGAGAGCCGTCTGCACCCACCTCCCAATATTAAAAACAGGCACTTACCTTAACGTCCATTGCGTTCTGCTACATGCGCATTAATTTGGGGGCACCACATGAGAAAAGAGAGAAGCATGGGTCACCCCGAGCTTTAGAGCTCAGGGCTGGCTCACATACAGCACTCCAGAGGGGGGGGGGGGGCAGGACAGGCGCACTCACTCCAGGGTTCACACCACCAGAGCAAGCCATCCACCACCTGCCTCCAAAGGATACAAACTGCACAAAATGCTTTCCATGAGAAAATTAATGCGCATGTAGCAGAACCCAATGGACGTTAAGGTAAGTGGCTGTTTTTAATATTAGGAGGTGGGTGCGGACGGCTCTCCCCAGCGCTGGCCACGCTTGGGGGGGGGGCGGCTGCGCCACCCAGCCTCCCACTCCGGGGTGCCGCTGTGGTTCCCAGGCAGCGAGAGAGCACTTTGCAGTATTGGTTTTTTGACCCTGCATAGTTTGGCATGCGAAAGCAAATGCATATTTGCATGAGCATTGCCTCATGAATAGCCAATTAGGCCGGATTTGCAAAGCCAGACTTGCTAGGGTTAAACTTGGTGTTTGAGCACGCATGCATTTTCTCATGGAAAGCCTACTTCTTCATGCTTCAAGGTTGAGGCACGTACTCTATTAGATAGATAGATGCGGCGTATGCTACGACGCGGGTTGGCTAGTTGGAATTATTACAATAAAAGCAATGTTTAGTCAGGCCCACTTTTTGGACTACACCCCCTATATAGTAAAAATGGCAAATTATCCCCCCTATTAACCTCTTCTTCCTCATTTTTATTATTACAAATATTTGTTATTACATTTACAGTTCAAAGTGAAAAGGTATGCAATAAATTAAGAATACACCTTTATTTCAAATTCAAATATCAAAATACTGTACATTGTGAAAGCAACATAATTGTGATAAATAGTCTAACACGATTTGTACTTTTTTTTTCTTTAGCAGAAAAAAAATCGAATGGGTAAAACCTGAGAAATAACGTATTTTTTCTTTTTTTCCCACTAACATGCATAGAAAATAACATTAATCTTGAGAGAAAAAAACTGACAGTCCAGTCCAAAATAAAAAAAGTGTAAGGTCTAGATGTGCAGTGCTTAGATCTCCATGATTATTTTGTCTCCTTGCTGTTTTATCTAGAACTAGTACAAAGGCCCGCCCGTTGAAATAAAGGCACTAGTAGGCCTCAGCTGGGACCACCCCGCTACGGGTGCAGTGCCCCAACCTGCCATGTGCGTCAGGCACGATGCACGGACACAGAAAGACTCAGGACAGGGAGATTATTATAAAGGATGCAGTGTGCTGTCATCCTTGTTGCCTTATGCTGCTGTAATGAGAAGCCATTTGTATGGAGCAATGAGAATTATCCTCAGAAATTTCTAATCAGCCCCACCATAAATTTTGTGTCGACTGTATTTTCCACCAACAATTCCTATTGGTCCACACAAACGGATCCATTGGAAGCCCACACCGTAAATTGAGCTACACTGTAGATGGGTCTCCTGGTCATTATAGCAGGGGGATACAATGAGGACAGATGCCGGCCAGTGTACTCTAGGGATGGTCACTGAGATGCAAATAATTTCGACTTGATGCAGGACTATGCAAATAGTGTATGCAAATTCATGCAACTTGAAAATGGACCACTCAGTTTAACCTCAGCGGGATTTGATTGGTTCATTTTCAAGCTGCATAAATTTGCATAAGGTTACATCAATTTAAAATTTTTTGCATCTCATTGACCTTTCCTAGATTGCTGCAGCCAAGATAAAAGAAGAAAAAGATAAAAGAGATGAGCATACAGAAAACTACAAACATTTAAAGGATACCTGAAGTGACGTGTGACATGATGAGATAGACATGTGTATGTACAGTGCCTAGCACACAAATAACTATGCTGTGTTCCTTTTTTACTTTCTCTGCCTGAAAGAGTTAAATATCAGGTATGTAAGTGGCTGACTCAGTCCTGACTCAGACAGGAAGTGACTACAGCGTGACCCTCATTGATAAGAAATTCCCCTGTTTACCTCTTTCTTGCTCTCAGAAGCCATTTTCTGCTAGGGAAGTGTTTTATAGTTGCACAGTGTTTTACAGTCACACTGTAGTCATTTCCTGTCTGAGTCAGGACTGAGTCAGTCACTTACATACCTGATATTTAACTCTTTCAGGCAGAGAAAGAAAAAAAGGAACACAGCATAGTTATTTGTGTGCTAGGCAGTATACATACACATGTCTATCTCATTATGTCACATTTCAGTTCGGGTATCCTTTAAAGGAAGGGGGAAAAATACAGAAGAAAAATTATGAAAATATGAACGTATACAGAAGAAGAATACAATTTATATTTGTTTTATTGGTTTTGCTTTCCCATGTAGAAAACTGTCAATGGAGATGCCTCAGAAGCAGCGTTGCTAAAATTTACGGAGAACATTTATGGTGATGTGATGGGAATCCGGAAGAAGAATCCGAAGGTGCTGGAGATCCCATTCAACTCAAGCAACAAGTACCAGGCAAGTGGCTGCAGCTGTCCTCTGTATGGCTAAGTGCACACACAGCAGAAACGCTAGCGTTACGGAAAACACGGCATTGTTGCCGCTAATGGAAGTCTAGGGGCCGCAGGAAAAACGCATATCACGTGTGTTTTGGAAAATGCTGGTTTTGCTGCATATTATTCAAAAATGCAAGAAAAACGCACATAATAAGGCTGCTTTCACGTTATAAAAAGGAATAATGCAGACTAACGCACAGCAATAGTAAGTCTGTGCAACATTCACAGTGCACACGTTGCGTTGTGTGTAACGTGTAGCAATATTTAGAAAGTGCTGCATGTTGTGCGTTATATGCGTTATTAGCTACGTTGGACTGTTTGCACATGCTCAGTAATGTTTTTGATTTTTTTTTAAAATGTGATGCATGTGCCGTTTTCGTTCTATCAGTATGCAACGAAAACGGCGCACCAAGAGACGCATAACGCAGTTCAATATAACGTCCAACTTCAAAACCAACATGCGTTGCGTTAGGGGCACGTTGTGCGACCTTAACATCGCATCAAACGCAACATCCCACTGTGAAAGAGGCCTGAAAGTCAATGGAAATCCAATGTTATGCATTTTTCATGCGTTTTCTATGTGTTTTTGCTTAAAAAATTGTTTTGTGGGGTATTTCCTCTTCCTGTTGTCTTCCTAGTGATTTGCATACAATGCAAAATGAAAACACATGAAAAATGCATACAAGGTGCATATGCGTTTTTTTATATGCAAAACACATTAAAACACATTAAAACGCATGCAAAATGCTTGAAAAACGCATCTGCAGTAAAAAAACGCTAATGCAAACGCAGCAAAAATGCACAAAGAAGACACGCACAAAACATTCACCTAAAACATGACATAAAACACAGCTTTTCATGATCTCTTATGTGTGCACCCAGCCTATATCCAGATTAATCTCACTAAATATTTAAATCAGTGCATCCGTATCTGTCTCATGTTCAACACATTCATTGTCATTGGGTGCTTTAGTTTTTCCATTTGGCCTGGAACCTACTAGAGCGTTTCTTTAAGCGTCCAGGGAGTGCTTTAAATTGCTAGCAATTTTCCCAAACGCTCTGCCAATGTAAGTAAATGTAACAAATTCCACAGTAGCGATTGTGATTAGGAAAATCGCAATTGCAGGACATGCAGCGTTTTGAGAGCGTTTGCGCTTCAATATAAAGTATGTTAGCGCTGGCAAATCGCTCATGTATCACTACACATAGCGATTTGTGTGCGATTTAAAATTACTGCATACTATAAAAAAAATTAAAATAAATTGAAAGAACCAATCCGAATTAAATTCGCTAATCGCAAATCTCTATCGCAATTGCTGGCAAGAAGCTTACACTTTTTAAAATTGCTATCAAAATATTCGGAAACATGCTTACTGATTCAAAACGCTAGTGAGTGCGCTAGCACTTTGCGATTTGTAGTGGGTTCCAGGCCTAATACCGTATTCCAAAGTTGGGCGTCTCTTTCTTCTCATTCTTCTGCCTGCCTTCTGCATTTGTAATTAGGGATGCTTATTTAGATTCTGTAGAATTGAAAAATCGGAATTCTGCGTTAATTCTCATTTACCACAACTCTGAAATTTTAGCCCAATCACAGAACTTGGTAGCACTGGACCAATCAGAGAATGCAGAATTTTTCAGCAAAAAAAAAAAAATGGATTACCACGGTAATTTTAGACCCATCACAAAATCCCGTTTTTCCAATTGCTGATTTTTTTCTTTGGCATTTCTTGCATTCTCTGATGCAAAAATTGACAAATAAAAACTCCTCCGAAATTGGAAAATAGATATCGGAAAATCGTAAATCAGAAATTGGTGAAAATCGGACTTTCCGAGGAATCAGAAATCAGCATTTCCAACCATTCCTATTTGTCATTTTCTTTTTTTTTTTTTTTACATTTCTCCCTCAGTTTTCCCCATCATTTTATCTTTCCTTTTCCATATGTCATCATTCCCTTTATCCCTCACAAGTATTCATGAATTTTTAAGAGTACCTGCAGGGAACTCATCTTGAGGAAGGAAGCCTCTGGATCCTGGAGAGGCTTCCCCCACCCTCCCTCACCAGCCTGTTTCTGCGCTGGGACCCCAGAAAAGCCGCTTGTTGATAGCTCGTGCATGCGAACTAGAATGGATCTACTCGGGCTCTGGCGGAAAAAGCTGACTGTGCCTGTGCAGTAGCACAGACCTGCTTGGGTTCAGCTTTTTCCTCCTGGGCTCAAGTGGGTTCATGTTACTGCAGGCAGTAAGCACAGCTCGTCTACGCTTCAGGGATCCCATCACTGAAGGTAGGAAGGGGGAAGGCCCTTGAGGATCCAAAGACTTCCCCCTCCCGAGGTAAGTATTCAAATATTCCTGTAACAAACCTCACAGGCCTTTTGTTATTCTCTTTTCCCATCATTTGTCTTAATCTCCAGCAACTTACATCATTCATCGTTCCCATATCACCTGTCCTTCCTCACCATTCTATACTATCTTTTTGTATTCTTTTGAAAAAGAAAACAAATATTCCATTTGGCTTCTTCTTCTTCTAGGTCTCCATCCACGTTCCAGATGATCCTTCCACCAAAGGTTACTTGTTGGTGATGAAAGGAGCTCCAGAACGTATCCTCGATAGATGCAGCACCATCATGATTGAAGGAGAAGAGTTTCCACTGGATGAGGAAATGAAGGATGACTTTCAGGAAGCCTACATGGCTCTGGGGAGTCTGGGAGAAAGAGTTCTTGGTAAGTCCACAAATGCAAGTGGCCTAGGAGCTGTGAGCATATCTTCTTCCTAAGGCAAAAATTATATAGCCTGTCCTGACATCTTCATGTCACAGGTGACTGTCTGTCCTCCTCCTTGGCAGTGCCGTCGCGGCTATGTTTTCCAAAGACTGCTGAAGCTTGTTGGAAACCTCCACCAGTGCTGCTGTGGCCCAGCCCCAGCTTGGCAGCCACCAATTAGGCAGTGGCTCCAAGCTGAGGGTGGGCCGCGGGAAAGCAGATGGGTATGGCCAGAGCTTTGGCACGGATTTAAAAAAAAAAGTAATTGTCAGGACCCATTCTCTGAGGGGGGCAGAGCGATCACTTGCCTGGAGGAATGACACGAGAACGCATGTATAAACCCGTGTATAAAATAAAATTGAATATAAAATAAAACCATGAAATGTTTAGGAGTAGGAGGATGAATACAATTGTCTTACTTCATCCATTTATTTTCACCTCGGGTAAACTTTAATGCTGAGAAGAAAGATTAATGTCTGAAATTGGAAACGGAGTTTTCACTTGATGTATTTTACAATAAGCTAAATAATGTAGGGAGAGCATTGAAATAACCAGAAAAAAAATACCATGCCTATCCGAAGCACATCCATACAAATTCTAAATATTTAAATCTAAAATACTAATCCTTACCCATTTACGCAACAGATTAAAAAAAACATGGTCTCTATTTCCTGCAGGTTTCTGTCAGCTGATACTTCCTGCTTCCTCCTATGGACCCGGATACCCATTTGATGCAGAAACTGGCAATTTCCCATTAGACGATCTATGTTTTGTTGGCCTCATCTCTATGATTGACCCACCTCGTTCCACCGTTCCTGATGCTGTTGCCAAGTGCCGTAGTTCTGGCATTAAGGTACCTGTACACCATCTGGAATTGTATGACTTTCTGTGAACATTTGCCACATCTCTAATCATTCTGCTTGACAATAATGATCGTATTATAATTATTTCATTAGTATTGTGGATTTAAATTGTGCCATCACCTTCTGTGGCATTGTTCAACAATGCATCAGAAATGGAAAATAAAATCACGGGATGCTAGCATGCTACTCCCTCTGTATAAATCACATGTGAGGCCACATCTGGAGTATGGGGTACAGTTTTGGGCACCACACTATAGAAAGGACATTAACATTCTAGAAAAGGTTCAAATACGGGCAACTAAATTAATCAAAGGGATGGAAGGTCTTACTTACCAAGAGAGACTGGACAAACTGGTTTATTTCGCTTGGGAAAAAAATACATTTAAGAGGTTGCCTGATTAACAGATATATAAGTACATCAGAGGACAATACAAAAGCTTGGCAGATCACATTTTTGTCTCTAGGCTTGTACAAAGGACAAGGGGACATGATCTGCATATGTGGGAAAAAAGGTTTTGCCATCTATTTAGCAAGGGGTTCTTTACAGTAAACCTTAAAATGTGGAATATGTTTTTTTTTTTACCAGTAGTATATCTGCATATCTGCATTTAATAGAGGTTTGGATGCTTTCCTTGCTCTGAAGGACATCCGTGGATAGAATTACTAGATCATTCCTAGAAGAGTTGATCCAGGGATTTTATCTTACTGCCACCGTGCATCAGGAAGGACTTTTTTTCCCCTTGAAGCTTAATTAACCCCAGCTTTGTAAGGGTTTTTAGCCTTCCCCTTCGATCCAACTGAGATTTGTGAGGGTGCAAGAGAGAAATGTATCTAATGTTTACTTATTTATTTACTTTTTTTGTATTCTGGTTGGCTTTGATGGATGAATGCATTTTTTTTAATCCAACCTATGTAAGGAGTAGTGTTGCTCTCTACAAGAAGCTACAAGTACATAGCTACTTGTAACTGAAATTTAAATTAGATTGAGCTGACCGTGGCTGAGGGGGTTAACTTACCTATGCAGCTACCAATGTGGATGTGTTCCATTCATGGGCCACGTAACTCCACTACTTCCTCCTTCCGGGTTTTCTAATCGTAGAGAGCAACACTAGGAAGGAGGTGAGTTGCCTAGAAGGTTAGAGTGTGTTAAAAGATTTTAAAAAATAGGCTGATACTAAATAGGAAGTAGGACATTGCAGGAAAAAAAAGTCAAGATTTGACACTAAAACATTAATGATCCTGTGTGTTGGTTGGTTGATGGTGTTTGGGCAGGTGACAACTTAACTTTAATGTGTTCCCATCAGGTTATCATGGTGACCGGTGATCATCCAATTACTGCAAAAGCTATTGCGAAAAATGTTGGTATCATCTCACATACCAGTGAAACCGTAGATGACATTGCTGAAAGGCTCGGAATCCCAGTGGAAAGTGTAAATCCAAGGTGAGCAAATCGTATTGCAGCCTTCTAACCTATGAACCGGTGTATTCAGTCCCCCAAGCAAACTCACACTATTCCTGCATTTACAGGGATGCTCAGGCGGCTGTTGTTAATGGTGGGCAACTTGCTGAAATGTCTCCTGAGGAGTTGGATGACATCTTAAGACATCACCAAGAAATTGTGTTTGCCCGCACATCGCCACAGCAGAAGCTTATCATTGTGGAAGGCTGTCAGAAGCAGGTAAATGCAGAAAAATCAATAATATAATCTGAAAGTAAAGATCGAAGCCAGAGGTTCTCTACCAAGAACTGGTAAAACCCAACCAGTAGTCTGTGATGTGGACTACTGCCTGTCAACTTTAACCTGGCAACTAAAAAGAGGGAAAAGACGGGCACTCTGGGATGCACGAGTGATAGTGGGGGTGTGTAGCCTCTGATGGCCCCTGAAGAAATGCAGGCTAGCAGCAATGTACATGCATAAATAGAAATATGAAGTTACGCCTGGCAGCCACATTGCAATGAACTGTCATGCAAAATCAACAGTATGCTTCATGCATGTGGAAGTCAAATACATAAAGAGTAGCTGACAGGTACGACCTACCAATGTTTTGATCCTCCAGTGGTGGAGTGGTGAGTGCCAAGGGTGCATGGCCTGACAACCATTTCACTGTCTGCTTCTTCTGAGGACAAAACATGCACATTTTCATCACAGAGGAAGCAGATAGTGAAACAGTCATCAGGCCATGCACCATTGGTACCCTTTTGCAGCAGAGAAGCCAGGGTGTAGCTAAGGTTTTGGTGTCCCCAAGCAGCCCATGACTTGAGGCCCAACTCTCCCCCCACCACCACCACCAATAAGTGAAGCAACACCACTGAATAATGGCAAAAAAGTGGGTGTGGTCAAGACGTGATGTGGGTTCACAGGGGTAACAAGACTGGGAATAACAATAAGAGCCCAGATAGTGATACAAATAATACTAGCAAGCACTGTGTGTAGCATGAACTAGAGTGAAACAATGGCAGAGTGAGAAGCAGAGTGAGAGTGAGTAGTATATGTTTTTCTCCTATGGCTTTATAGATTGTGCCATTTTCTATGATCATTGAGCTACACTTTAGTGTAAGCATTACCTTGATGATTATTGTCAGATTACATTATCATATAAGTGTTCCACCCTTTCCTTGTTTTTTACCTGTTTTTATTGTAATTTGATGCTTTTGGTATTTGAATAAAGACAGATCATTTTGCTAATATTTATGAGTGGTGCGGTTGTCTTCAGATCTACTTTTTCTCCTTTACTATGTATTAGATCAGTGGTCCTCAAACTAAGGCCCGCGGGCCAAATGCGGCCCCCTGGGGCTTTTTTTACTGGCCAGCCACAGTGCTGTAGGCTTTTGCAGGCCATTGAGTGACATTATGGCTCACATATGATTTGCTATGTTAGGTTCATAATATTTGCCCTGTGTTGTGGGGCATAACATCTGCTCTAGTTAAATGGGAGACATGAGGGCTGCCCATGTTAATTGGCGCTGTTTAGTCTACAAAACTTAGGCTCAATGTTATGCTTTTCTACATTATTTTATGTATACCCCGGGCCGCCCAATAGTCTGAAGTATGTTGACCTGGCCCTTGACCAAAAAAGTTTGGGGCCCCCTGTATTAGATGTAATACTGTTACTCCCTCACGAGGAAAACAAGTGGTCCAAAATGTGTCAGATGTGCCAGCTTTTTACTACCTACCATATGTTACAGCAAAATAGGGAAAAAGTCATTAATAGTGCATTGTACTCTAAGAGAAATGTACATATATGCATTGTATAGTTTACAATTTCTTTGTGGTAGCATGATTCTTTAAACCCCAAATAAGACTTTTGACTTCAGAAAAGTTCTATTTAGGATTAATTTACAAATACAATCCCTTACCTCATAAGTTTGCTTACACTGCAGGCTTGCTAACTAACATGCTATCCATCCCTCCCAGGGATCTATTGTGGCTGTTACTGGTGACGGAGTTAATGATTCCCCGGCATTGAAGAAAGCTGACATCGGTGTTGCTATGGGAATTGCCGGATCAGATGCCGCCAAACATGCCGCAGATATGATTCTTCTGGATGATAACTTTGCCTCAATTGTGACGGGTGTAGAAGAAGGTGAGATGAGAACATCTAAGTTTCAGCAAAAGTAATATAATTAAACAAATTAAATGTTTCTTAAAGACTTCCTGAAGTGAAAAAAGACAACCTGTCATGACAGGATCTAGGGGGAGGCGGGGAGGAGGGTCTCAGGCTTGAATACTTACCTGATCTGACAATTTTGGGTCACAGTTTATGCTCCACCCCCCTCCTCGGGAAAGCGGTCGTGGCTATGCGTCCAAACTCTGCTGAAGCTCTTTGGAAACCTCCACGGTTCACCCACAGCTTAGTAGCCACCAATTACAAACGTAGCAATGCCGGTAGGCATGGCCAGAGCCTTGGCAGGATTTCGAAGAAAAAAAAACACGTTAGGCACAATACCGAGGGTGACAGCGCCATCAC
The DNA here is from genome assembly GCF_040937935.1 of Hyperolius riggenbachi. NCBI lineage: Eukaryota > Metazoa > Chordata > Amphibia > Anura > Hyperoliidae > Hyperolius > Hyperolius riggenbachi. The sequence continues at coordinate 324,963,251 of NC_090651.1, read as the reverse complement.
CTGCCTGGAGGGGTGTCAAAACAGACAGGGGCTGCTCCACAGTAGTTACACCCCTGAGTCTAGTGGTAACCTCTTCCCCTTTAAGGACCTCTTTAGTGTGTAGTGATAACCCCCACTTTCCCTTTAATACCTCAGTAGTCCCTATTTCCCAAAAAGCAAAACAGACCCAAAAATAATATTAGAAAAGTAATATGGAAGTTAAAGCAGAACTGTAGATAGGATTAAAACAAGCTGTTTGACTTACCTGGGGCTTCTGCAAGCCCCCAGCAGTCGTCCTGTCCCGCGTCGGTCCTCCACAAGCCTCCGTTCTCCAGCCGCCAGATACTTTTGGTTTTGCTGGTGGGCCACTGCGCCTGCGCGGCTCTGGCCACGCGTATCCTTTCTTCGTGTTCCAGTCTGCAATAGAACTATTGCAGATGGGAATGTGTAAAAAGGATACACTTGGAAGGGCTGCGCTAGTCTCGACTTACAGGTCGAAGTTCGGAACAAAGCGGTGGCGAGAGAATGGAGGCTCATGGAGGACCAGTATGGGACAGAATGGCTGCTGGGGGCTTGCAGAAGCTCCAGGTAAGTGAAACAGTTTGTTTTAAAGAGAACCCGAGGTGGGTTCTGACAATGCAATCCACATACAGAGGCTGGGTCTGCCTATACTGCCCAGCCTCTATTGCTATTTCAATCCCCCCTAAGCCCCCCCTGCACTCTGCTATCCCCCATAAATCACAGCCGCGCTGTCGACACACAGCGTGTCGCAGCGGGCTGTGTTTATTTCTGTACTGTCAGTCTGCTGCTTCCCCGCCTCCTGCAGAGCTCCGGTCCCCGCCTGCGTCCCTTCCCTCCCCGCTGATTGGAGGGAAGGGACGCGGGCAGGATCGGAGCTATGCAGGAGGCGGGGGGAGAACGCAGAGTGACAGTACAGATGTACAGCGCGGCTGTGTTTTATGGGGGATTGCAGAGCGCAGGGGGAACTTAGGGGGGATTGGGATAGCAACAGATGCTGAGCTGTATTGGCAGACCCAGCCTCTGTATGTGGATTGCAATCCTATCTACAGTTCCGCTTTAAGTGAATCGGCAAAAAGTTTCTGAGCATGAGCTTTCCTTTCCAGGCAAAGTCCTGGGACACCCTCTAGAGCCCAAAGTGCAACACTGCATCCTCTGTATTAATGAAATTCTGTTCCAGGCAGTCTGCAGGGCAAAGCACACCATATTATAGCTTTCCACTGTCCCTGTGTTGTGTTCTGGCATTTTGCAGTGTAATCTTTGGTCTATGCAGTTGTAATTTTCACAGCAGGGAACATTTAGGCATGTTAAGACATAGTGGCGTACCGGCTAGCACTCTTGCCTTGCAGTGCTGGGTCGCCGTCTCGGTTTGACTCTCAGCCAGTGCACTATCTGTACAGAGTTTGTATGTTCTCCCTGTGTCTGGGTGGGATTCCTCCATACACTATGGTCTCCTCCCACATCTCCAAAGTACAGATAAGTTAATTGGCTTCCCCTAAAAAGAAAATTGGCCCTAGACTACCTAAGTCACATGTCAAGGATTACATTGTGAGCCCTTGAGAGGGACAGTTAAGTGACAAGACTATATTCTCTGTACAGCGCTGTGGAAGGTGTCGGCACTATATACAGTAAATACTCATTTCCTGGTTGAACTCGGCGTATGTCTTTTTGCAAACCCAAATAACTAGGGATGGTCGGGAATGCCTATTTTCGATTCTGCAGATATTCTGATTTCTGATATTCTGATTTCCGCCGTTTTACATTTTTCTGATTTTGCGTTTTCTGTTTTTCCAATTTCTGTTTTTATGGTTTAGGTTTTTCCGATGTTCCATTTTTCCAATATCCGAGGAGTATTTTAGTTGTCATTTTATACATCAGAGAATGCAAAAAATGACAAAAAAAAACAGAAATCGGAAAATTGGAAATCAGAAAAACTGAATCTTGTGATTGGTCTAAAATTACCGGGGTAATCTGATTTTTGCAGAGGTTGTTTTGCTTGGGCACTAAATATAACACAAATGGCCCTGATGTAAAGGTATTTTAAAGATAAGGCGATAACAATGTGAGGAGGACTAAGTTGTGTGAATTCTCCCCAATATTTCCTGCCACAAGCTCATCAATGGTCTTTTTCTGCAGGACGCTTGATATTTGACAACCTGAAGAAGTCCATTTCCTACACAGTCACTAAGAACATTCCAGAGATGATCCCTTTCATGGTCTATGTGATTATCAGCTGCCCTTTGCCCGTTGGAGCCATCACCATCCTCTTCATTGAACTGGGAACTGACATTGTAAGTCAGAGTGTGGGAAATATGGTAATCTGGCCATACACAAAGGACAGACAAGCTTGTAAATCCAGAGTGTGGGAAATGTGGTAATCTGGCCATACACAAAGGACAGACAAGCTTGTAAATGCAGAGTGTGGGAAATATGGTAATCTGGCCATACACAAAGGACAGACAAGCTTGTAAATCCAGAGTGTGGGAAATGTGGTAATCTGGCCATACACAAAGGACATACAAGCTTGTAAATGCAGAGTGTGGGAAATATGGTAATATGGCCATACACAAAGGACAGACAAGCTTGTAAATCAAGAGTGTGGGAAATATGGTAATATGGCCATACACAAAGGACAATAATGGGAACAACCATGTTAAAGTACAGTTCTGACATATCAGCCAAGCTTGTAAATCAAAGTATGGGAAATATAATCTGGCCATACACAAAGGACAGTAATGGGAACAAACAGGTTACTGGACCTGGACTCAGAACTTCCTCTCTGTTCTAAAAGATAAGCAATAGCATATTAACTTTTAAAGAAAACACTTCTTTGGTGCAGCTGATACAAATCCTGCAATAAATCTGCAGTGTGTCCTCTTCCTGCTTTTATGGAAGCAGACATAGTGTTAACATCCTGTGTTACAAATTAGCTGCTCTGCCTGAAGCAGCTAGCTGATACAGCTGAGAGATCAAATTACAGTTGTGATCAGTCACAGATGAGGGGGAATTAGACAGGCGATACACTCTAAATACATACAGGGTGCTTTTTTCTATGTGTTCCTTCTGTCCTGAGCAAGAGTTCAGGACCACTTTAACCTCTTGAAGGCTACAGTGTTAAACCCCCCTAAAAACCAGGCTAATTTTCACTACATTGGCCACTGCAGCTTTAAGGCCAAGCTGCAGGGCCGCACAACACAGCACACAAGTGATTCTTCCCCCCCCCCCCCTTTTCTCTCCACCAACAGAGCTCTCTGTTGGTGGCGTCTGATAGACTCCCCCCCCCCTCCCCCCAAACTCGCCCCCCCCAAGTGCTTATTATTTATTTATTTTTTGGTATAATTATTTGGTAAAAAATGTAAATAAAATTTACTTTTTTTTTTTTGTCAGCTGAAACTCCCCCCCAGCTAGCCAATGATGCGATCGGCTGTCATAGGCTTCTGCCTATCATAATTAAGAGATAGCTGCATAAAGGAGGGGAATGTGTCATGGTGCAGTGTTTGTGTAATTGTACCATGACACATTGCCCTCCTTAATACGACTGTTGTCTTTGCTCTGCTGTTCTTTTCTTGGTCTTTCTCTAATTCCACAACTTTTCCTTAACTATCCTAAGGTGCCCTCCATTGCTTTGGCCTATGAAAAAGCAGAGAGTGACATTATGTCAAGAAAGCCACGTAACCCCTACAAGGATCGTCTGGTGAACATGAATCTGCTCTCCTATTCCTACTTCCACATAGGTAAGAACCAGCAAACATGCCTTTAGGCTTTTGTATGTGTTTTGGAAGCGTTTTTCACACCTTGAAAATAGATCATGCATTGTGGGAAAGAACAGCATTGCAGGAAAGAACACCGTAGTTCATTTCATTCTATTGCGTTTTTATTTTAACGCATTCATTGGCTTTAAAGGGGCACTATGCGAATATTATACTGTTCCATTATCCCCACCATCAGTTATTCAATAAAGACAGCATGAATCTCACCATAGAGCTTGTGTTAACAAAATAGCTCCTAACACCATTTTTTCTCTTCTACAGTGTCAGTAAATCAGCTGTTCCTGTGCTGATGTGACAGCTAGCTGTTCCCTGCTAACTGTTAGCAGCCTTTTTGTCTCTCTTAGCTGATTTATAATGCAGTTCATACATTTCAGAGCCTGTTGTTGCTAAGTTCTCACATATAACTATAATGTATCTAAATAAATAGGCTGCTAATTAGTTACTTACAGTACTTAGCTAGTTAAATTTAACATATGACTTTAAGTGAACCAGACACAAAGCACCCTCATGTATTTTACCATATATATCAGTGGGAACATTAGAGAAAACACCTACCCTGCTCTCTGTTTCATCCTTTACTGCTCAGCCTGCTTGTTATCATAAAATCCCCGACTGAGCATTCAGTCTGGCTTTGCTCAGGAATCATTATAGCTGAGTCTGTCTTCTCTGATGTCTTTTCAAGCCCACGCCTGCCCCCTTTTGGCTCTGCTATAATGACTCTGCTATAATGATTCCTGAGCAAAGCCAGACTGAATGCTCAGTCGGGGATTTTATCAGGGCTGATAACAAGCAGGGTGAGCAGGGAAGGATAAAACAGAGAGCAGGGTAGGTGTTTTGTCTAATGTCCCCACTGATATATATGGTAAAATACATGAGGGTGCTTCGTCTCTGGTTCACTTTAAGAATTACCAAAATAGTGCTTCATAGCCCAAGTATGACACCACACCAGTGCTACAGTGAACATCACCAGAAAAATCAAATGTGGTCTCTTCTACTCCTCTTTCGTCATTTCTGCTCAGGGCCAAATACAAACACCAAGGACTGAAATCTTAACAACTATTGCTTTAGCTATATAATAGCCTTCCTACAATGACTTCTCACTTTTTCACCATGTTTTATAACTCATAGTTTACCAGTATTTGTTTTATCCTTTCCCTACAGCTGCTATGGAATCCTATTCAGGGTTTGTGAATTATTTCACCGTCCTGGCCCAGCAGGGGTTCCTTCCTATCGATACTCTGGGAATTCGAGCCAGGTGGGAGGACAAGACCATCAATGAGCTGGTAGACAGTTATGGACAAGAATGGGTAAATATCATCATCAGACCAACCTACTGCAGTACTTTCATTTTAGCAAAGAAAACAGGCCTACATTTCCATTTGAATGCCGAAAGAAAGAGAGAACTGGTAAAAAGAAAAATAGATCAATAGCATGAACATTGTCTACTTTTTTTTACAGACATACAGACAGCGTTTGTGCCAGGAGTGGTACTGCTACTCTGCGGTCTTCATCAGCATTGTGGTCTGCCAGATGGTCAATACACTAATCCGAAAGACAAGAAGGAACACCAACCTCACACGCAGATTTTTCAAGTAAGAGGAAGTAAATGTCTTTCATGATTGCTTTAAAGTTCACTGTAATAAACATTTTCCATAAGGCTGCAGCTGTTGGTAATTACCCTCTGAGGAACAGCACTTGAATTTCCATAGGGACTGATTCACAAAGCGGTGCTAACAGTTAGCACGCTGGTGAAAAGCCCTTTATCATGCCTAAACTCAGTTTAGGCATGATAAGTTTACGCGTGATAAGTTTAGGCATGATAAGTTTAAGCACCAACTGCGTTAGCACCGCAGTGCACAGCTGATCAAAAGTTTTGCGCTAGCAAAGTCTGGTGCACTTCGCATAGAGTTTAATGGCGCTGCTTTGCGTGCGGGACTTGGGGCCTGATTCACAAAGCGGTGCTAACAGTTAGCACCCTGGTGAAAAGCCCTTTATCATGCCTAAACTCAGTTTAGGCATGATAAGTTTAGGTGTGATAAGTTTAGGTGTGATAAGTTTAGGCATGATAAGTTTAGGTGTGATAAGTTTAGGTGTGATAAGTTTAGGCGTGATAAGTTTAGGCATGATAAGTTTAGATAAGTTTAAATCGCGCACAAAGGGCTCGATTCACAAAGCGGTGCAAAGTGTTAGCACCATGGTGAAAAGGCCCTTATCACGCCTAAAGTCACTTTAGGCATGATAAGAAGAAACTCGCGCGAAGTTGCCGCGCGTACGCGCGTACGCGCGTACGCGCGTAAGTGCGCGCGCAACACCCGCCGCTTCGCGCGAAGCTCCCATTAAGCCCTATGGGACTTACGCGCGAACGGGCTTACGCGCGGTAACTTCGCGCGAAGAGCAGGAAAAATCGGTGATAACTCAGTGGTGAAAAGGTCATCACGCCTAAAGTCTTTTAGGCGTGATAACTGGGTTATCACCGCTTTGTGAATCGAGGCCAAAGGGCCTGATTCACAAAGCGGTGATAACTCAGTTATCACGCCTAAAAGACTTTAGGCATGATAACCTTTGCACCATACTGGTGAAAAGCCAGTTTAGGCATGATAAGTTTAGGTGTGATAAGTTTAGGCATGCTAAGTTTAGATAAGTGTAGATAGCGTGCAAAGTCCCGCACGCAAAGCAGCGCCATTAAACTCTATGCGAAGTGCACCAGACTTTGCTAGCGCAAAACTTTTGATCAGCTGTGCACTGCGGTGCTAACGCAGTTGGGGCCTGATTCACAAAGCGGTGCTAACAGTTAGCACGCTGGTGAAAAGCCCCTTATCACGCCTAAACTCAGTTTAGGCATGATAAGTTTAGGTGTGATAAGTTTAGGTGTGATAAGTTTAGGCATGATAAGTTTAGGTGTGATAAGTTTAGGCATGATAAGTTTAAGCACTAACTGCGTTAGCACCGCAGTGCACAGCTGATCAAAAATTTTGCGCTAGCAAAGTCTGGTGCACTTCGCATAGAGTTTAATGGCGCTGCTTTGCGTGCGGGACTTTGCACGCTATCTACACTTATCTAAACTTAGCATGCCTAAACTTATCACACCTAAACTTATCACACCTAAACTTATCACGCCTAAACTGGCTTTTCACCAGTGTGGTGCAAAGGTTATCATGCCTAGAGCTCGATTCACCAAGCGGTGCTAACCCAGTTATCACGCCTAAAGGACTTTAGGCGTGATGACCTCTTCACCACTGAGTTAGCACCGTTTTTGCCTGCACTTCGCGCGAAGTTATCGCGCGCAAAGTTTTGCGCGCGCACCCGCACAGGCGCGCGCGCAAAGTCCCATAGGGTTTAATGGGCGCATCGCGCGAAGTGCGGGGCGCATCGCGCGAAGTGCGGGGCGCTTCGCGCGCACGCACGCGGGAGCGCGCGCAAAACTTTACGCGCGGAAACTTCGCGCGAAGCCCTTCTTATCATGCCTAAAGTGACTTTAGGCGTGAAGAGGGCCTTTTCACCACGGTGCTAACACTTTGCACCGCTTGGTGAATCGAGCCCCTAAAGTCTTTTAGGCGTGATAACTGAGTTATCACCGCTTTGTGAATCAGACCCTTGGGGCTCGATTCACAAAGCGGTGCTAACCCAGTTAGCATGCCTAAAAGACTTTAGGCATGATAACCATTGCACCATGCTGGTGAAAAGCCAGTTTAGGCGTGATAAGTTTAGGTGTGATAAGTTTAGGTGTGATAAGTTTAGGCATGCTAAGTTTAGATAAGTTTAGATCGCTTGCAAAGTCCCGCACGCAAAGCAGCGCCATTAAACTTTATACGAAGTGCACCAGTCTTTGCTAGAGTAAAACTTTTGATCAGCTGTGCACTGCGGTGCTAACGCAGTTGGCGCTTAAACTTAGCATGCCTAAACTTATCACACCTAAACTTATCATGCCTAAACTTATCACACCTAAACTTATCACACCTAAACTTATCATGCCTAAACTGAGTTTAGGCATGATAAAGGGCTTTTCACCAGGGTGCTAACTGTTAGCACCGCTTTGTGAATCAGGCCCAAAGTCCCGCACGCAAAGCAGCGCCATTAAACTCTATGCAAAGTGCACCAGACTTTGCTAGCACAAAACTTTTGATCAGCTGTGCACTGCGGTGATAACCCAGTTGGTTCTTAAACTTATCAATCCTAAACGTATCACACCTAAACTTATCATGCCTAAACTGAGTTTAGGCGTGATAAAGGGCTTTTCACCAGCGTGCTAGGGGCTCGATTCACCAAGCGGTGCAAAGTGTTAGCACCGTGGTGAAAAGGCCCTTATCACGCCTAAAGTCACTTTAGGCATGATAAGAAGAAACTCGCGCGAAGTTGCCGCGCGTACACTACAGTGTGACCTTCACTGATAAGAAATTCCAACTATAAAACACTTTCCTAGAAGAAAATGGCTTCTGAGAGCAAGAAAGAGATAAAAAAGGGGGAAATTCTTATCAGTGAGGGTCACACTGTAGTCACTTCCTGTCTGAGTCAGGACTGAGTCAGCCACTTACATACCTGATATTTACCTCTTTCAGGCAGAGAAAGAAAAAAAGGAACACAGCATAGTTATTTGTGTGCTAGGCACTGTACATACCCATGTCTATCTCATTATGCCACATGTCAGTTGTGGTATCCTTTAATAGCAAAGCCTCCATACAGGCTATAGTCACCAAAATTGCTACGCATGTTAAGAAGGAGGGTGTGAACACGGAAATTGATTTTAAAAATGCAAAGAATTTTTTTTTTAACTCAGGAAAATAACAGGTTAACCATTTATGCTGTGCGGACGTGAGCTTCACGTTCACAGGGCAGCTGCTAGAGCCACAGGGACGCACTAGTCACGTCCCTGCAGTTTGGAGAATTTGCAGGCGATCGTACGGGTAGATGCCTGCGATCGCACTGCTAGCAGGGGGGATTGGCTGCAGGGGACAAAAGTCCCCTGTGCCAATCCGAGCATGTCTCCCGAGAATAAACACTGTTTTTGTTCAAAAACAGTGTTTATTCTTACATAGAGCCGCCCGATCGTTAAATTTATGAATGGAAATGATGATCCTATTCATAATCTCCCCGCTGGCAATGTGATTGCAGGTTTCCGATGGAAACCTGCGTCACTTCCTTAGTTACAATGTAGTGATACATTGGCCCATATGCAATTAACTTTTGCTCCTGAGTTTTCTCCTAAGTGATACATTCAAACTTGTCAATAAAATGCCTTTAAAATCACCAGCAAGCAAGAAAATACTTAAAATAATTTTGCCAGTACTTATTCACCTACTTTTTGGTACTTTTTTTTATTGCAAAGTGCTGACAAGATTTTCTAAACAGAGGATGAGAAATTATCTCCAAGGAGAAAAACTCAGGAGAAAAAGTTAATTGCATATGGGCAATTGTATCCTATGTAGCGTGCAAAGTACGCTAATAGGATTTTTGCTCAGCGGAGACATCTTGTGGCCAAATAGTAAAGTACACCTACTGACTTTAGGGAAGAAAAAAAAATATTTATGACAAGAGGGCATATAATTATGAAATAATGGGCTAAAAATTAGTGATTGATGTAAAACTGAAAAAATGCACCTTTATTTCCAAATAAAATATTGTCACCATACATTGTACTAGGGATATAATTTTAACGTTGCAATAACCGGGACAAATGGCCAAATAAAATGTGTGGATTTTAATTATGGTAGCATGAACTATTTTAAAACTATAATGGCTGAAAACTGAGAAATGATTTTTCCATTTTTTTCTTATTATTAACATCATAATGCATTTAGAATAAAATAATTCTTAGCATAATGTACCACCCAAAGAAAGCCTAATTGGTGGCGGAAAAAAACAAGGTATAGATAATTTCGTTGTGATAAGTAGTGATAAAGTTATTGGGGAATGAATGGGAGGAGTGCTGACAGGTGAAAATTCCTCTCGTCCATAAGGTGAAAAACACCCACGGGCTGAAATGGTTAAGAACCATTTTTCCTTTGCATTTTTAAAAACTATTTTCTAAAAAATTACAAGGTCTTTTTGAAAAAAATATTTTTATGACTTGTTCCCCCTATTCCCCTTACCTTACATAGCAATTGATGATATAGGGGCTTTGCTATTAACCACTAAAGTCAGCACTAACTTACGCAAAAATTACACAAAATTACAGTTCCTGAGTAAATTTGCAAACAAAATTAATTACGATTTTACTGAAAATTTTGCATTACAATCTTGCATTGTAAATGTGAATTATGATGCAAAATTACGATTATGCGAAATTTGTGCTCATCACTAAGCCTCGGGTTCTACACTACAAGGTTTTTCCTTTTTATTACACAGTCCAGTGAAATTTCAGAGAATTCCTTTAGACATAAATCTTATTCCTTTAGACATAAATCTTATTCCTTTAGACATAAATCTTATTCTTGCTTATCAATGTTTTCTCTTTTTCCTCTTTTCTTCCTTTTTCCTCTTTGTGCCAGGTTGCCAATTTTTTTACACCTCCTTTTTATTCTTTCATTAGAAATAAAGTCATATTTCTGGGAGTGTTGTCACAGATCGCTATTGGAGTTTTCCTGTGTTATATCCCCGGCATGGACGACGCCCTGCACTTCATGAATATCCGGTGAGCACCAGCACATACAGAAACTGGCTTTTACACATAAATCTCTGCTAATGCCACTGTCACTTATTGTCATGGCAAAGGTCTGTTCATGATCACTTGTATGTGGGCATTAAAGCAAACCTGAAATGAAAAATAAAAGTCACAAAAAAAAATGGACACGTCATACCCCTCACATACAATCGATTTCTCCTCTCCTGTGTCCTGTTTGTCCACTAAGATCAATTGAATTCCCTGTCCTCCATTTTGAAAATGGCAATAATCATTTAACAGCTTCCTGGTCAGCACACTGTTAAACTATAATATTGCCCATTTGAGCCATAGGAAAACATAGACATTACCTTGCTCATCAGTTGTCCTTCCAGTTATAACTGACAGCAACTGATATATAACTGACAGCAACTGAAATATTTCATTTTAGTTCCGACAAAATCTTGTCCGAACTAGAAGGAATCATTGTAAGAAGAAAAAAGGTGAGCTTCTGAGTAGACCTGGTGGCGAGGTAAGTATGTAATATTCATTTGCAGGTATATCATGTGTTAATTTTAAAAAAATTTACTCGATTCAGGTTTCCTTTAAGACTCTGCTGGCCACCCAGCTATTCGTTACCCAGAAGTGGGACCTCTTTGCCAAATCCCTAATAATGTAGCTTATGTGTTATATGATTAGAGAAGTCTTAAAATTCCTTTGTACCCAGGCTAGGACCCAAAGCTCACCTCCTCTTCCTACACCTTCCTATTGCTCTTCCTGATCTACCCTGCAAAGAGGGTTCATCCTGATCCCCTGCTGTAGGTACAGCCCACTAACACTGCTTCTCCACCCCATCTGGAGTAAAGACTGGGCTGAGCTGCCATTGCATGATTGGGGTTCTCACTTGGTGGGGGAGAAAGGGGGGGGGGGTAATGACTTGTTATTCAATGAACTAACCTTGGAGTATGCATAATGTTAGTGGGCAGAATATGATCAGAATAGGGTGAATGTAATCAGTGATTATGGTTAACGACATTCTAGCATATCATATAAGTTTAATGCAAATTGTATGCATCTTAGAAATGGGCAAATAGCTCCACTTTTTACATGTATATAAGCCAGGGCTCGCGCTACCAGTAAGGCAAAAAAGGGGGCAATTGCCCCCAGGCCCCAGAGTCCCTGGGGGCCCCAAAGCCAAGCATCTACCATTGACAGTCCAATTAAACTATGATCGCAGCCATCAGATGCTCTGGCCAGCATGTCTCTGTGTGTGTGGTCTGTGGTGTGGTGGTGCGGAGTGGCGGTGCTGATGCAGACAAGGCAGAAACAGGCAGGGGTAGGTGGCTGGGACCGTACGTTACCTGTTTCCTGGTAACTCATCCTGGTTTCCATGGTTTCCTTCTCGTGCTGCAACACACGCAGCCGTCCGCACCGGCGCTCCCCCCGACATGACGTGGACGTCACATCAGTACGTCTTTGCCTGTGAGGAGGACCGCCTCGCCTTTCTGTCCCTGGATGTGGGTGCAGATTGGCAGTAGCTGGACGGATGTGCCTGACTGCATCTTTGGCGGTGAGTCAGGCAGTCTGATTTGAAGGTTTCTGTAGTTATGTACCATGAGCTGCCGCGTGTGTGTGCACTGGTGTTATGCATATAACTTGGTGGGGGGACTGGGGAATGCACATTTAAGCTTTGCCAGGGGGGAGGGGGGACAGAAGATGCGCGTGCAATTTTGCTGGGAAGAGATTGGAAATATGCATGTAACTTTGCTTGGTGGTGGTGATGGTGGTGGTGGGGGGTCGTTAGTGGCACATCCTGCTACTATACTGTATGGGGCACATCTGGGTATTGCATGATACAGGGCCAAGTTTATTATCGATCCTTGGGTGGTGGCACACTTTTTAATCACCACCTCTAGCACAATTACATGTGGGACAGGGTACTGAGCTGCAGATAAACATTGCCTGCTATGGTTTCACCTTCCTGGCTCTTTTAACCCATTGTCAGGGGGGCCCCCAGGTTACTTTGCCCCAGGGCCCCATTGTAGCTAGAACCAGCCCTGATAGAAGCCTCCTCAAAAAGCGTCCTCAAATGTAGTATCCACTCCACACCCCTCGTCCATTTATAGCCATTAGCCCCCCCCCCCCCCCCTTCAATATGCAGAAGCCAGCCTTTCATTTCATTTGCAGCCTATTCTTACATGTTCTGTGCAGCATCTTCTCCTTCCATGTACGACAACACCCCTCGTCTGCACTCACCTTTGGTGGCAAGTATCACCTAAAGGTGCATGGCACAGTAATGGGGTCTAACTGAGCCCCACCCAGGGCCAGATTTACCATAGGGCACTATAGGCTCATGCCTACAGGGGTCTGATGGTGGAAAGGTGGCTCACTCCCATCCCCAAGTGCCTCCCTTCCTACTTCCCTATGCAGATTCCTGATTGTGTTCCGGGTCTCAGAATTCCACTGACAAGATCTCCCTTCAGTCAGGGGTGACTCTCTATCTACTTAATACTAAGGTTCCTCTAGCTGTCTAATGCTTGGGGGCACCTCTAGCTACTTCATATTGTGGGTACTTCTGGCTACCTAATGCTAAGGGGCACCTATACAACCTATGGCAGGCAAGGGAAGCAAGGGGGGAGTGACAGCTGGGCCAGCCAGCACACCTGCAGTACGGATTGTGAGGGGTTTGTAGGCTCATGGGGAGGGAAGTCTAGAGTGCCAGAACATCTGTGCCTATAGGCTCCTGAGAGGTAAATCCTGCCTGGTGCAGCCCCCATCAGATGCACTCTTCCATTTGCATGCCAGTCCTCCATTTGCAGCAGCCCTCCTCTTTGTAGAGCCTATGTGAGAAGGTTCTGATGGAAGCCATGTTCCACAGCTTATTACACAATAGCCATTTTTAAGTGCCATGGAGGCAAAAAAGCAAAACTTACATCTTGGGAAGGAGTGAAGGAAACGGACAGATAGCGCTTCCTACATTGATGTTTTGTATGTAAAAGAGGCAATGATCATCGTACATTAGTGAGATACATACAATTCCTTCGTTTGGTTTTTAATGGTAGTTGTTTTTTGGTTTTTTTTTACCTTTGCCCATGCAGAGTCCAGTACTGGTTTGTTGGAATTGAATATGCAGTGATGATCTTTGTTTACGATGAGATCCGAAAGTTGCTCATAAGAAGGTATCCTGGAAGTAAGTATCCCCGTGTCACTATGAAATTCTGCTTATCTTGCTGGTTTCCATGGCAGCTGGCAGTGCTACTGGGGCATTGTTGCATCCTTGGTTGCTACAGAACTGACTGACAGTTTTATGCATGCATACAGTGCTGTTTTGTGCAGTGTTCAAAGACGGCATCATAAAGCTGGGTTTGCACTGTCACTAAAAACCTGATGGAACTTAGTGTTCTGTACACAGGGGCGTAACATTAGGCTCTGCAAGGGATGCAGCTGCAGGGGGGCCCAGTGATTTCTAGATACGCCCCTGTCTGTACACACAGATCGGCACCCAGTATAACAAGTTAGAACTCCTTACTAGAGAAACGCATGCAGAGATAGATCATACACCACCATCAGGAAATGCAGCTTGCTAAGAATAGAGAGAATGCAGGAAATAACAACCCCAATAATATCATCAATTCATCATCACGTTTTACACACAGTGACATCTTGTGGTTGTTTTACTATACTGCAGTTTGAGGTAACTATGTTGTTAAACCTCCTACAAATCCTTCCACTTATCAAGGCGGAACAGAATTGCAGACATGCGAACCGCTGCTATGCAAAGCATGGTACAATGTGAATATTCCCCTAGCATTTCAGTGCACCAAGGCATCCACGTTGGGAATTTTAGTCTGATGTCACTAGTTCTTTCTTTTCAAAACATTTTAATGTGGTTGTTCGTCAATTACATTATAAGTGCATCATTAAAGTGAACCTAAAGTGAGAGGGGTATAGAGGCTGCCATATTTATTTCATTTTAAACAATGCAGATTGCCTGGCTGTCCTGCTGATCCTCTCGCCCTAATATTTTTTGCTATAGACCCTGAACAAGCATGCAGCAGATCAGGTGCTCTGACTGAAGTCTGACTGAATGAGCTGCATGCTTGTTTCAGATGTGTGATTCAGACACTATTGCAGCCAAAGAAATCAGCAGTGTAGTCAGGCAACTGGGCTTGCTTAACCACTTCAGCCTTCAGTCGTTTTCACTTTATGCATCCGAGCAATTTTCACCTCCCATTCATTAGCCTATAACTTTATCACTACTTATCACAATGAACTGATCTATATCTTGTTTTTCCGCCACCAATTAGGCTTTCTTTGGGGGGTACATTTTGCTAAGAGTCACTTTACTGTAAATGCATTTTAACAGGGAGAAAAAATTCATTATTTCTCAGTTTTCAGCGATTATAGTTTCAAAATAATACATGCCTCCGTAATTAAAACTCATGTATTGTATTTGCCCATATGTCCCGGTTATTACACCGTTAAAATTATGTCCCTATCACAATGTATGGCGACAATATTCTATTTGGAAATAAAGGTGCATTTTTTCCGTTTTGCATCTATCACTATTTACAAGTTTAAACTAAAAAATTTTTGAAATATTTCATCTTTACATTGATATTTAAAAAGTTTAGACCCTTAGGTAAATATTTACATGTTGTTGTTTTTTTATTGTAATGTTTTTTTTTTTTTTGTATTAAACATTTTATTTGGGTATTTTTGGGAGGGTGGGATGTAAGCCATAGTATTATAATGTAAATGTGTCTTGAGTTTTATTTGTTTCACTTTTAGTTGTAGTTTTACTTTTTGGCCACAAGATGGCGGCCATGAGTTTGTTTACATGACGTCACTCTAAGCGTAACATACGCTTAGAGCGACGCATGGGGGACGTTACAGCCAGAAAAATCGCAGCTTCCGAGAGAAGCTGTCGCTTTTTCTGCGGGGGAGAGCAATCAGTGATCGGGTACCATAGCCCGATTCACTGATTGCCAGGCTAACGAACCGTGGCCGGGAGCGCGCGGACGCGCACATGGCCTCCTGGGCGTAGCTAGTACGACCAGGAGGCCAAAGTAGTTAAAAGGAAATAAATATGGAAGCCTCGCTTAAGGTTTCCTCTAACAGAAGAAATCTAGGTGGAAGAAAGTTTATTAGGCTAGGGTAACACTTAGCAGAATCACATGCATTTTCCAATATATGCTATGGGGGAAAATGCATGTGATTCCTCTAAGTGGCCTTTTGGGATTAAAGGGGAACTGAAGAGAGAGGTATATGGAGGCTGCCATGTTTATTACCTTTTAAGCAATATGGGATGGTCGGAAATGCCAATTACCGATTCCGCTTCCAATTTCCGCATTCCAATGCGGAATTTCCGCCGGAAATCGCGGAAATTCTGCCCAACTTTAACATTGATTTTCTCAAAAACTATAAGGTCTTTAAAAAAAATAATTGCATCTTGTTCACAAGATTCTGTTTAACAAACCCTGAAAATTGGTGTTTCTAGGACTTACGGGGGCTTTGCTATTAACCGCTAGAGTCGGCGGATTTTTACTGTAATGTAAAATGCAGAAAATAGGCAGATGCAGATTTTCTGCATTTTACATTACAGTAAAAATCCACCTTATCAGTGAGGGTCACACTGTAGTCACTTACTGTCTGAGTCAGGACTGAGTCAGCCACTTACATACCTGATATTTAACTCTTTCAGACAGAGAAAGAAAAAAAGGAACACAGCATAGTTATTTGTGTGCTAGGCACTGTACATACACATGTCAGTCTCATCATGTCACATGTCACTTTGGGTATCCTTTACCTTTAACATTGACTGTGTATCTGTGTCCTGTTTTTTTGCAGGCTGGGTGGATCGAGAGCTTTACTATTAAAGGAAGAAAAATCACAACTTTAAAGAAGAGCTCAGCTCCAGTGCTTCTATCGTTCCCTCCAAACTGCCTAAATCTGTGCATATTGTATTTTTGTAAATAGCAAAGTTTTAATAAATTTTTGAGAAATATTAGCCAGTTTGGACTCTCCTGCTATTATGTTATGCCTCTATTGTTTTGAACCAGTGCAGTAGACCATAGCTCATTGAAGGTCTGGAAGAAAAAAAAAAAAATTTCTGATCTCTGAAGAGCTACTATAGTACCCTAATGTCAGAAAATGGCACGTCTGAGGAATGTATTGCTGGTGGGTGGAAACGTACTATAGTGGGGAGTGGGGACTGGGGAGGGATTATTTTATCAAAGAAGGTGATTTGTGCACATGGCTCAGCAGGCATGTAATTGACACCAATGATGAGTATCAGTAATTGGGCGCCCAGGCGGTGAGTTGGGGGCCTGATACAGGACTCAGGAGTAGAAATTGATTGGCTACATAAGCAGCCAAACAGATACTTAAAAGGTTTGTAGTAGAGTAGCTGATTGGCTACAAATAGTGGGTGCCTGAGGGCTGTGGTGGGGGTTAGTTTTACATTAGAAGAGGGAATTAGTTTTAAAGTGTACCTGTAGCAAAAAAAAAAATCCCCTTGGGGTACTTACTTCGGGGAGTGGGAAAGCCAAGCGGTGGTCCGGAGGGGGCTCTGGAGGGTGCAGATGGTGCGTGTCACAGATACATCGTGATTAAAAGTAAGTTAAAAAAAAATCAGTTACGGAGTACTTTAAGCATTAAGTGGAGGGGGGTTTGTTTTACGCAGTAGCCGGCGGTATTATGTTTAGGCATTAGGTTGGGGGAGGGGTTCATTTAGGCGCTGGTAGGGGTTAGTTTTAGGTTCTAGAAGGAGGGTTCAAGTGAGAATGGGCACCAGGTTTGTGTTTTTTTATAATATCAAGAATTTCAATTTCCAGTAATTTTACTATCAGCAACTCCTGTGCCCCCAAATCATTAAGTGGCTGCGCTTTACGTACTCTCATTTTATGCAGCTCGGAGGACAATATTTATGGGTAAGATGCAAGCCCTTTAATTTACATCTTTGAAGGGATCCTTCATACTGTACACACTGCCACAGAATCACTAAGAGTCTTCCAACAGTGATGATACCATACATCAGCAGGGCATACTTCTCCTCTGCACGTCAAAAACTGCAGCACTCCACAAAAATATTTTTAAAGAAATGTCAGTCAAATTAACAGGCTATTCTCTTGCCGTCACAAACCAGTTTAACGAACTGTATAGACCGTGCAATGGTCTGCTCCCCAAAGAAAAAATATCTCAACATTGGCAATAGGCAAACTGTCTCCAGCACTAACACTAGATTCAAAGGTGTATCCTCCCAAATTGTGCCCACCCAGAATAGGTAGAAAATGTGCCCCAGTATTAGGAAGACCCCCTGCCCAGTTTAGAAAGCTAGGTGTGCCCCCAGTATTAAGTATCCCCCCTCCCCAGTATAGATAGTTACATGTTCCCCCCAGTATTAGGTAGCCCCCCTTCCCAGTTTCAAAAGCCAGATGTAGCCCTCCTACGCAGTATAGTCAGATGTGCCCAAGTTTTAGGTAGCCCTCTCAGCAATATAGACAGATGTGTTTTCTGTATTAGGTAGTCCTCCTCCTCCGTATAGCCAGATGTGCCCCAGTTTTAGGTAGAGGAAGTGAAACATTACTGGTTTCCACCAAATAATAAAAAAATAAGAAAAGTTACAACATAAAAAAATATATAATTTAAATATATAATTTACCTACACCACAAATAAGCATTGGCCTGTTTTCTGGATTTTAAAATAAAAAAAAATATGACAACAATACTAAAATAAACTCTTGAAGTCTAACCAGTCTGACATGATGCAATTAAAAACCTTTCTCCCAACTCCTTACTGACCACATAATTTCCCTAACTAAAGTAATGTTGTGTTTGTGAAAATCACAAGTCCTAGAAGTTGGAGGGTGGGTCCTCCATGGATCAGACCTGTTCTCCAGGTCCAGGTGGAATTTCAGAGGAAAACAACAACTCTAATTGACTGCTCCATTGCAAGCTAAGCCAATCAGTGGCTTTGTTTACTTCTGAAGACCTACTCTTCAAGTTGGGGTTATATGTCACTTAGGGGCTACTTATTGAGTAATTGAGTGGCTACATAGCGGATCTATTGGAACTTTATGCCCCTCCACGCACCCTCCGCTCTGCCAACAAGATGAAGCTGGTTATTCCCAGGATACACTTAACATTTGGTGCTCGGGCCTTTTCCTATGCAGCCCCTACTCTATGGAACTCACTTCCACAATCAGTACGAGAGGCTCCTTCTCTGGACAGCTTTAAAAAAAAAAAAAAAGGCTAAAAACTCACCTCTTTTCCCTAGCCTTTGAGACTGCATAATGCAGGGTCACAGCGCTTTGAGTCCCCAGGGAGAAAAGCGCTATATAAATATTATTGTTATTGTTATTGTTATTGTTACTTATGCAAGTAATGTTGAGCAAATTGTGCAGCCAATGTTGTGTGCACAATGCATGTTACTAGTTTAACACCTGACCTTACGCTTTGTGTGATGTGCAATAGTAACATGTACAATGTATACAGAACAAGGGCTGAGCTGTAAACGCAACACACACTACATTACACATTAGTGCTGGCAAAATTGCATTGTGTCGCTTGCACAAATTGGGTCCAATCCAAATCAAGTTTTCTCCTAAGAGACTGTTTTTCATCTGCCGTTTAACAGAACTTTTGCATTCTACAATTGAAAAAGTACCAAATATTAGGTGAAAAAGTTTTGTCAAAATTATTCTGAGTATTTTCTTGCTTGCTGGTGGCTTAAAGGGCATTTTATTTATAATGTGAAAATACCACCTAGGAGAAAGCTTTGCGAAAAAGTGAATTGCAACGGGCCCATTATGATTTTTGGGGCACATTCTGTGGTACAAGAATAGAATTTAGACATAGTAACATAGTTATTTGGGTTAAAAAAAAAAAAGATACATGTCCATCAAATTCAACCAGACATGTTATTTTATTGCATATATACTGTTTGCCTTATACAGTGAGGGAGGAAAGCAGAGATAGATATGTTTGGGAAACTGTCATACACTTTAAATTGACAGCGTTTTTCAAACAGTCGAAACGCGTGCATGAAAAAATGGCACCGTGAAAAAGGGATCCGGCTGGATAACAAAATGGCTCCGGTGGATAACGAAATCTGATAACGATAAACATCCTTGTCAAACTTGATTAACAATAAATATTGCTGGAATAAATGAGAAGCCAAAGAAAGAAGTTGAAAGGCGCCACTCTTTTTCCCTATCCTCCCGACCTATCAGCTGCTTAGTTCTCAGGGTGTGGGATGTCCCCTTAGCACCCACCAAATGACAACAATAAAAAAGCAAAAAGAGAACAGCGCTCGTATCTAAGTTTTTAGTTGCTTGTATGTTTATTTATCTTTATATAATATTCCGTTTGTTTCAAATAAAAGAATAAGATCATAAAAATCATACACTATTTCTCAAGAATTCCTCAAGAAATTTCTCATCTGTAAACTCCTACACGTAAAAATGGAGTTAGACAATAATCCCCATTCATGTCCGCATACATACTACCATGCACACAATGGAGCCACCTGAATCTCTGTTAAAAATGTTTCCCCATATAAAAATCTCATAGAGAATCCGTGCAAGTGAGTATTCTAGGCAAGTCTTTTTGTATATATAATTCACTCCCCTCCGTTTTTTAGGAAAGTTTTCCCCCCTCAGTGAGGAGCGCTGCAGTCACTTACGCGTCTTGCAGCTTTACTGATGTCCCATACGGGCTCCGGCCGGTAGCCTTACAAGCAAAAATCTTTTCTAGCTCCGTCTCGCCGCTTCCTCCGACGGTATAACGTCCGTCTGTAATCCTCTTGCGGCTTCGTTCGTTCTGGCTGTGCGGCTTCCTGGTGGTTGGCTAGCTGGGAGTGACGTCACTTCCCTTCCGGGCTCCTGCGTCCCACTCTGCATTCCAATGCGGCCGCTGCTGTCAGAGCTTGTATAGGCGAGCCGTATGTTGAGTATTTTGTTGCAATCAATGGAGACAGCTTGATGGGTTATCAGAGAGCCCTTCTTACATCGACATGTTTCGATAGTTGGCGACTATCTTCATCAGGAGCTGTCTCCATTGATTGCAACAAAATACTCACTTGCAGGGATTCTCTATGAGATTTTTATATGGGGAAACATTTTTAACAGAGATTCAGGTGGCTCCATTGTGTACATGGTAGTATGTATGCGGACATAAATGGGGCTTATTGTCTAACTCCATTTTTATAAGATACGTGTAGGAGTTTACAGATGAGACATTTTTTGAGGAATTCTTGAGAAATAGTGTATGATTTTTATGATCTTATTCTTTTATTTGAAACAAACAGAATTTTATATAAAGATAAATAAACATACAAGCAACTAAAAACTTAG